>NW_024378395.1:0-28621 GCF_016835505.1 Polypterus senegalus
GTTTACTCATCCTTAAGCTATAGAAAAAGTGCATTTTACATTATGAGAGCAGTTCGTTAGTAAACTATTCCATGAAAGTGAAAAGACAATTTTTTTTTCCTTTCTTTCAACCATTGGCTGATTTGGTAGGTGTTTTAGTAAGTGTTTGGTTTTGCACTGCCCATTTTAAACCAGTTTTTGGGCCAAACTTGTTTTTAACTTCAGAACAATTCTAAAGGTTTCTCTTCGAAACCATAACTGATTCCTTATAGTGAATTTACATTGTATCCAGTGTGTCTATGGACACTAAAAACTGTTATACAGTATGTTTATATAACAATACTATAACATTGTAGAAATGTTTTATAACACAAATTGTTAAGTTTATGGTGTGTATTTGTATGAGAATACTGTACACATTATAAAAATGTTGTATTATGACAAAATAAATTGTCAAAAGTTTGATGCTTGAAGTCGTTCATCTTAGACAGATGATAAAATTACAATTGTGAAAGTAAATAAATTTCTTTATATTACATTTTTATTTTAAATTGTATTTGGTTATATGTAAGTAAAATAATTAAGTTAATACAAAGAAAACATTATGACAAAATATAATTTGAGATTTCTTTAAACTTAAAACTTTATTTGATTCAAAGATACTTTTTGCTTTGGCTAAGTAATGGATAGTTAATTCTTTCCAAAGTAAAAATTTAAAGTTGATAAAAAGTAAACTAATTAGGTTGAACAAGTTGACGCAAATATTTTACTTAGATCCAATGAAACACTTTTTCAGTTATAACATATATATTATAACTATAGTTGTTAATGTGGTACTATGGGAGATTCAGAACATTATCCTGCCTGCACTGAAATACTGAACACATACCTAAAGTAGAAACTTTGTCCATGTTATAATAATAATGATGTGAAATTGGAAAAATTTGGTCCAAATATGAAATATACACGTGTGCTTTTATTTAAGAATATAACCAAATAATAAAAAAAAAGCATTTGACTTCCATATTGCTGTCAATGAGTTAAAACCCAAGCTCAAATGTCAATCGACAGAGAGTTTATATGTGTTTTTGAAAGGTGCAAAGGCAACAACTGCTACCTTAAAACCTAAAGATCCCAGGTTCAAGAATGGGTGCTCTGTGTTTGAGTAGTGAGCTGCTATTATTATTATTATTATTACTAGGAGGCTTTGCTCCTGCTCAATTTGCTCACCAACCCCTCCAGCCTGCCTACATGCCAGCCACTTCGCGTCTCTGTATGTGGATTTCACTTTCACCAAACAACAAGTCTTTTCATTCTGGGATATGCTTCTTCATTATGAAGAAACACTACTTTTCCCTGGTGGCAACACAAATTAGATGATCTACTGTACAAGTCTCCGACTTAAACTTTAAATCCAAACAATATATTCGATCACTTTCGCTGTTCCGTTATTTAAAGGTTTGTGCTGACGTGTTTGCAAACGCTAGAGTCTGTTGAGTTGTTGGTTTGTTCTGGGTGTAGATTTTATAAAAAAATACATTTTGCTCTTAAAAACTTGGGTTTTGGTTGTCGCTAAGGAACCGCGTGGGGATTTTTAAAGCTTTTTTTCCTTTAGAAGGGTTTTTGTGTTTTTTAAACCCACAAGGCAAAAGTAGCTGGGTGTTTGAAGTGCGATGGAAAAGTTATTGTACTTGTACCTGTTCTTTTATCTATATTTGAATTAGCATCGAGGCGGCAGGTGAAGCAGCAGTAACGGGGATATTGATTTGTAAATAAATAACCACGTCGTCGTAACAGCAACTCCTTAGTTTAAAGTAGTACTAGGTGTTAGCCTTATATTATATTGAAACTGTATAACCTTTATTGGCAACTAAAGATTACAATATAAGATCCTTGCCTGAAGAAGGGGCCTGAGTTGCCGAAAGCTTGATATTGTAATCTTTTGTTAGAATTTAAAAGTGTCATTCTTGGCTTTCTTTTAGTTAAAGGAAAAAAAAAAAGGCCGCAGCTGACTCAAAGCAGTAAAGGTTAAGCTCAGTATGACAGGTAAGCGGCCTGCGTTAAGACGAATCAGGCACTATAGCAGGGGAGCAAATAAGGTAGTAAAGTTTTATTTATTTATTTTTTTTTATTAAACAGTCCTTAGCGGTCCAGAGGTGGGAACAGTTAAGTGGGCGACAGCGTATTGGTTCATTAATACGGGGAATACAAAAAAGAGCGAAAGGAAACATAAGTCAACCCAAAAGTTAGGAGAAGAGACAGAGAAAAGTAAAGTTAACCTCATAAAGGCAGGCAGCTGAGGGGGAGAACAGTACTGCAGCAGATTTTAAAGTGTTACCATTTAAGTTAAGGAGCAGCTGAAAGATGGGAAATTTAATTTTAAGAAAAAAAAAAGTTAAGGCAGTTTAGTAATCCCAAGTCAAATTTTAATAATGAGGCAGTGCAATGCAAATCCTTTTGGGTGTTGGACTTTTAGATGATGGTTTGGAAGAGCCAGTTGTCTATGAGGGCTACATCTGAAAGAGATGCCAGCTGATCCAGCACCTCGAGCTCAGGGTAGCTGAACTGGAGGAGGAGTTGGCTGACCTGCATTGTAATAGGGGATTGGCGGACTTGGCCCAGGTGTCCTTTAGAGAGGGGTGCACCCTAAGGTGGCGGGAGGAATTCCCAGACCAGACAGGTAGGAATAGGTGGTCCGGTCACAAGGTAAGGTAAAGGGTGCACACTGCCCAGGGATAACCCCAGAATTAGAAGTTTTCAACCGTTATCATGTCCTTCGGAGCTGGACGGTGACTCTGATAATTCTGAGGTGGTAGGCAGGTTGAGAAGCCCCCAAAGGGGCCACCTCAAAACCAGTTCCCAAAAGGGGGAGGAGTGATAGTTGGGACTCAATCATTAGGATTAAGGCGCGTGTGCTCCAGACAGAGAGTCTTGCACAGTGTGTTGCCTTCCGGGAGCACAGGTGGGAGACCCCCCTGGAAGGTGGATAGGTTCTTGGCAAGAGGGGGAGTGGACCCAGTTGTCATTGTCCATGTTGAAACAAATGACAACATAAGGTGTCTGTATTCCTTGATCCAAATTCAAAGAGTTAGGTTCGCTGAGGAGAGAACGACAAGGTAGTTTTCCCCAAAAGTTCTCCCTTGCCCCCTGCAGACAGGTAAGATTGAGAAATTAGAAGGGTTTTAAACAGCGGCTCAAATCTTGGGGTAAAAGGGGTATAGGTTTATGGGGCATTGGGACTCCTTTTGGAACAGATGGGACCTGTTCGCCATTGACATCAGAACCAGGGGGGCACCAATGTATTGGGGAGGGATGTGTAGGCTAGTGAGGATTGTTTAAACTAGGGAATGGGAGGCAGGAGTTTAGGACAGGCCAGATTTAGTTTAACATGGAAGAACAAACAATGGTGTAGAAAAAAAAATGCAAGTAATGTAAATTCTAAGCAAACAAGTAAATGTAGAAGGATTAACACATTAAAATACGCCTTAATGCTGGGAATTATCAAAAATAAGGAAAGTGAGTTGGAGTTGTATGTACAGATGGAGCCACGCCAAATAGCAGCGGTGAATGGCGTCTGGGCAATTTCGCTGCCCTATACGCCGGTGACCCCCCCTTCCTCTACTGACAGAAGGCGTGTCAAGATTTACAGTAAACACGCCATTCATGCCCTATTTATTCATTTACCTGGTTCCCCCCCTAGATGGCGCTTTGTTCCAAGAACCGCTAACACACGCCAACAATTTAGCTCACCAAAGTTGAATCCGTGTTTTTAACATTATATTTATTATTATAATTATAAATTATATTAATTATATAGGTGCCCCTGTCTGCCTATCATATAGCTTTCCTTCCTACCTATCTAATATCTATCCCCTTAGCTGTTTTATATATCTATTTACAGTCCTTCCCTGTTTATTTATCTAGTCCCTTTCTTGCCTGTCTGTCTGTCTGATTGCATATAGCGCTGAACTACTATTGTACTATTCTGTCCTCTGCATTCCTGGAGTACAAAAGAAACAGCCCCATACAGCAACATTGCGAACTGGCAAGATCGGGGAAAACAGGTCACTGATTACAAACCGCAAGATAAATGAAAGAGACAATATATGAAAAATCATGCACAATGCTATTATTTGAACAAAGCGTCAGATGGGGTTTAAAATGCGCCCGATCGGGCGCTGTTGGTTTTCAAAATAATATATGCATTGAAAGTGCTGCACTGAATAAGCTGACTTTTCTGTAACAGCGCAGATATTCAAACCGATCGGGCGCTAATATTGCATTCTTAACTATTTTAGAAAAAAAACATACATTTGATTTCAGTCAGTCTGTAAGAGCCAGTGTAAATGCATGATAATTGTAAAGGTTAGCTTTTTTAAATTCAGTTCCATTCTCTCAGTGGCGTTCCCATCCCCAATCTGACAATGCTATTCAATAAAGCCCCATAACTCAAATGTGATTTATTTGGGGGCCCGTTTATACTCAAATGTGATTTATTTGGAGGCAGCTATACTCGAATGTGATTTTTTGGAGCATATTTTGAATTTTTAAACGGAAAAAGTAATGTCAGGCTATTCGTAATAGGAACCATAGCACGGGAGTGTAACCAACAAGTAAAATGGTAAATGTGGAAGGTGTGGAATTGTTATATTAATTGATGATTTTATCAGCGATCGAATCAGCAGTTTTAATTGCACCATAAGGCAACAACCGCCTAAGTAACTTGTTTATTTTTTTTCACTTATAGTCTAGAATAAAAGTGCACTGTTTTTATTCTTGACACCAACAATGTTCCGTGTTTGAGCGACATGGGCATCTCAAAAATAGCATGTAATGCACGAAAGTGCATGCAGGCACTTCAGTTTAAACATTAACAGAATGAAATTGTGCGCATCTTTTATGTGAAACAGCATTCTCAGATGGGGGTGGGAAGGATCCTGGAACACGACTAGAGAATGAAAAGGGAAATTAAAAAAAAAAACTAGCTTTACAAGTATCATAAATTACACTATTTAACTGAAATCAAATGCATGTTTTATTCTAAAATAGAACTAAGAGCAGTTTACTCTCAAAACAAAGTGGTGCAGGATCGAACTTGGATCTTTTGTCTCCCAGTCGGAGCTGATTCAATTAGCTATGAGTCCGTCACAGTAAACGGTGTAATTAGCATGTTAAACGTTTTCTGCAGTTATATTTTTGAATAAAAGCATACTTGTTCTGTTATATTTGTTTCTTTGTGAAAGTGTTTGATATTTGGACTTCAGGCTTCATACATTATATAGTTTATGCTTACATTTTGTCATTTACTACTACAATATGAAAAACGTTTTGTTTAAAAAATTGTTTACGGATTACTGTAGAAATGGAACACAGAAATGCGTGTATTCCAAATAATGATCTATTATTTCCTTCCTAAACTCCACTTCACTCCCAGATAATCAATAAGGCATGAGCTGGGAGAAGTTTTACGTTCTAAGTCGTTGGGGATGGAATAGCGCACTTGCAGCTTTTCTTTTATCAGCACATTTAGATTAACAAAGACTTCTGGAGAGGTGAGAACGGTTTGAAACGTTGACTGTTTTGGAAGAATAAATTTTATTTCTAAAAGTGTAAGGGTTTTAATTGTTGGGGATTGTTTGGGTATTTAAAAACATTTACTGAAACCCAAATACTTACAGTAAATGGGCAAAAATGGGGGACCGTTTGTTTTAAATAGTCAAAAAGTTGGGCTAACAATAATAATTATTATTAATTTTTATTACTGGTCATAGAAACAAATGAAAACAACAGTTAAACACTTGATCATATGTATCTGTGCTAGTTTGTGTTTGTGATTATGTGACCCATAATAATTTTTCTCAGTATAAATAATTTTTGGGTTTTTAAAAACCCATCAAAGAGCAAACACAAACTTAGAAGGAGCAGAAGGGAGAAACCTCAGTGGAGAATACTGACTATGACATGGGCCCATTTCTCTGTGTGTGTTTTTTTGGCGGGGAGGGTTCTTTAGACCTGTCTGTGCAAATGTGTTTGTGTTAAAACCAACGGGAAATGCAGGAGCATTTTAACACCTCTCATCCACAAATGCTTTAACTGTTATCGTTGATTAAACCTATGAAACAGCTGTTCAGCAGTCCAAACCAGATGGTCTATTTTTGTCCAATTAAAGAAACAATACGTTAATAATTAACACAAAAAATAACATTGTTTATTTTTCTGAATAAGGTAATAAGTATATTTAAAATAAAACAAACCAGGAAGTAAGTGTTTTATACATTGAAGTACTCTGTAGGCCCATAACCAAGTGCCCAACAAACAGCAACAGTGTACAGTACAGACAAAGGGTGTGTGCTGGTGGGGATTGGAAGGTGAATTAGGATACCTCATTTACAAGACAAAAGACGGTCTGAGGTGTGAATGCAGCTCGCTTTGCTCTTCTGTGTGTGTGTGTATGTTTTTAGTTACTAGGGGGGATTCTTAAATTCAGTCTGTCTGAATCTTTAAAACCCAAGTTGGAAAATCATGTTTGAGAAAATGACAACAACAATTAAAATCTTGATCATTTACGTCTATTTGTGCTTATGACCCAAAATATTTTTCTTAGTTTCCTTAGAACTTCATTAAAAGACAAACTTAGGAGGAGGAATGTGAGAAATCTCACGAGAATGTACTGACTTCTCCTTTTACTGACTGTTAGATGGTGCTAAAATGATTTTTTCGTCCCGCTGGGCGCCAAATGTGTTTGTGTTAAAGCCAGCTCAGACAAACCTGGCGAATGCCGGGCGCACACACACACACACACACCGGGGGCACTTTGGCGTTAGTGCTTCAACGTTAACAAACCCGTAAACTTGATCCTGAACAGCCACGGGCTGACTTTAACAATAATAGTTGATTGTTTTATATTTATTTTTCTGTATATTTTAAATGTTCAAATGAACGTTCAGAGTATATAATTTGTTGTGTCATCTGTTTACAGTGTTGGCGATTTTGTGATTGAGACCCATGGTTACATTGAAATGTTTTTATTATTAGTAGTAAGCCGGCTTTAACCGTGGACAAATCACAATATAAGCCCTCCCCCAGTCATGTTTAATACATGTTTTAATGCATTTCATCGTGAAGAAGATATCAAGTATTTATCTTAGTATTCTGAATGTTCATAGAGCAGGAATATCATGAAGTCAATGTGCGCATCGATTTCTGTGCCCCTCAGTGCATGGGAAGTCAGTTGAAGAAGCCCATAGAGATTAACAACTGGGTGGGAACACTTAATATAAAGCATTTAATCTGCACATTAATTTAATGACGGTTTGAGAAAATCTAGTAAATTAAACATTCATTTTAAAAATTTAGTTTAGTTTGCACATTCTACTGACAAAATAAACTATTAGAATAAATGGAAATGTCGACTTTAATCTCAACATAATTGGCGCAATAGGGAAATGTAGAATAAAGTCAACATGTCGACTTTTTAATCTCACATTTAGATTTTTTTTTCTTCACTGTGTCCGTATTTTTTTTTTCACGTGGGCCCTAATACCTCCCGAATGTACACTGGCTCTTACATTTGATTTCAGTCAGTCTGTATGTTTTTATTCTAAAATAGTTAAGTACATGCAATATTATTTGGAAACGAACAGCATCAGATCGGGTTTGAATACGCTGGGAAACTGTTACAGAAGGAGTCATCTAATTCAGTGAAGCAGTTTCAAAAGTAAGATAGTATTTGAAACGAACAGCGTCAGATCGGGCATATTCAAACCCGATCTGCGCTATTGCTTTCAAATAATATTAGATATCGATGTTTCTTTACATATATTGTCTCTTTTTATTATCTTGGTTTGTAATCAGTGACCGTGTTTTCCCGATCTTGCCAGTTATTATTTGCTGTATGGTGCTGTTTCTTTTTTTACCCCAGGACATGCAGAGGACAGAATAACAGAGCAGTAAGTTCAGCTAATATGCAATCTGACAGACATCAGGCAGAAACACTAGATATATAAATAAACAGGAAGGCACTGTATAATAGATATATAAAAACAGCTAAGGGGATAGATATATATAGAAGGTAGGAAGGAAGGCAAAGCTCCCAAAGGAAAGGAAGGAAGGAAGCTCTATATAAAATGCAATATTATTTGAAAACAATATGTAAATGCATGATAATTGTAAAGGTTAGATTTGTTTTAAATTCAGTTCCATTCTTCAGTGTGTTCCACAAAAATCTACAATGTTTTTTCACATAAAACGCTATAACTCAAATGTTTTTTTTATTTGGAGCGCTTTTAGCTCGAATGTGATTTATTTGGAGGCGCTTATACTCAATGTGATTTATTTGGAGAGCGCTTTTACTAATGTTATTTATTAGAAGAAAGTACAATGTCAGGTGCTCATTCAGTGTAATAGGAACCATAGCACAGAGATGTGTACACTGCAACAAGTACACATGTCGTGAATGTAGAAGGGTGTGTGGAATTGTTAAAATTTGAATGTGATGATTTTATATAGCCGGATCGGAAATCAGCAGTTCTTAGCATTGCAACAAAGCTGTGATCAACCCCCTCTGTAACTTGTTTATTTTTCTTCATTTAGTTCAGAATAAAAAAAATTTTACTAACTAGTTTTATTAATTCATTATTTTAATAAATAGCATAATCATCATGGGTTGTGTATTGAGTGATTTAACAAATCTGTTTATTAATCGGTTTGTTGTTGTTTTTTACCACGTCATCTATTTATGAAACTATTTGTCAATACCAGAACTGCCTATACAGTATATATTAAAGTCGTTTACTTCTGGACACTGATTAACTGAACAGTCAATGCTCCATCTGGCGGAAATTTTTAAAAGCATTGCAAATCATTTTGGAAAGGCGTTTACGGGGATGTTAACCCTCATGGGGGATCAAAAATTCCGCTGGATCGCATGGGCCTGTCAGGACGTCAGCAAAGGGGCGTTTCTGGCTACTCAGCAGAGCTTTAAATTTTGATATAAACATTTAAGGAAACCGCAAAAAAAGATGGGATGACTGTAACATAGAGGATACACATTTTTAGGAAGGATAGACAGAACAGAAAAAGGGGGTGGGGTTGCTGTTTATCCAAACAGGGGTTTTAACGAAGTCATCTTCAGTTGGATGAAAACCCCATCTTATGGAACATGTAGCCACCTGGAAAATATTAGGAAAGGTCTATTTTAGGGGTGTGTTTAGACCACCCATTCAGACAGTAATTTAAAACACTGTTTTAGTAATATCAAAAAGGAAGTTTAAGGGATATTATATCAGGGACTTATTATCAAATATTAACTGGGAAAACCTTGCAGATGGAGGGGCACAAGAACAGGAGTTTTGGTAATCAGTGACTTTTAACACAGCATTGAGCACCAACACGGTTGAACCTGTCTGGATTAGTATTTTAATAATCAGGATAGAATTGAGGGTAGATGATTGAACCACAGGTCAAGTGACGAATGTAAACAATTCATTTTGGGTAGAGTAGATGAAAAGACTAAATTGTAAGTTGAACTTTTAGGCTAATGTTTTTAAAGTAATGGGAAGATACAACCCAAATTTGGAATTAATAGGAAACTAAAAAAAATCCAGATGGATTAATAATGATTTAAAAGAAAGGGAAAGGAAAAACTGCTTTTATAAGATATAAACTTTAAAGACTGGAATGTTTTTGTAGTATGTGAACATGAGGGAAACCATTAAGAAGGATATCAGATAGGCTAAAAAGACAGTTGGAGAAATAAAATAAGAGAAAGAACCCAAGGTCTTTTCCCGTTATTTTAGTAGTAAAGAAAAGTTAAGGAGGAGGTCAAGTTCATCAGAAATAGGGGAAATAAAAGATACAGACTATGAAATAGCAGATGCCTTAAACTTACATTTTGAGGTGTTTACAAGTGAGCAAGTGGATAACCTCCCAGAGGGAAACGCAACTACTAATGAGGTATTGAGGATTTGGAAATTGTAGAGGGAGAATTGCTGCCAGATTAAATAAGATGAAATCAAACAAATCACCAGGCCCAGATAATATTTATCCTTGTGTTCTTAAGGAGGCTAGTGAGTATATATATAAAACCCTTGACACATATTTTAGGAAGTCACCGAGCACTGGAGAGATTCCAAAGGACTGGAAAATGGCAAATTATCCATTATATAAAAAGGGTGATAGGGCAGATCCATGCAACTTTAGGCCAGTAAGCTTAACATGCATCACAGGAAAATTAATGGAAGGAATTACTAAGGATAAGATTGAACAATACATGGCAAGGACAGAGTTATTCTGAATAGTCAGCATGGGTTCAGAAGAGGGAGGTCGTGTTTTACTAACATGTTGGAATTAAATGAGGTTGCAACAAAAAGCATATGATCAAAGTGGAGCTTATGATATTATTTATCTGGACTTTCAGAAAGTATTTGATAAGTGCCACATGAGAGGTTGGCCATCAAGTTAAAAGAAGTGGGATTTCATGGTGATGTTTTTAGATGGGGCAGAATGGTCAGACCAAGAAGCAGAGGGTGATGGAGCGAGGAACCTCATCAGAAATGCCATGTATGAGTGGTGTTCCACAGGGTCAGTGCTAGGGCATTTTTTAATATATAAATGATTTAGATTGGAATATAAGTAAAGCTGGTTAAGTTTGAGATGAAACCAAGATAGGTGGATTAGCAGATAATTTGGAACGTTATATTATTACAGAAGGACTTGGATAGCATACAGGCTTGGGCAGATTTGTGGCAGATGAAATTTAATGTCAGTAAATGTAGTATTACATAAGAAGTAAAAATATTAGGTTTGAATACACAATGGGTGGTTGGAAAATCGAGAGTACACCTTATGAGAAGGATTTAGAGTCATAGTGGACTCTAAGCTATCAACTTCCAACAGTGTTCAGAAGCCATTAAGAAGGCTAACAGAATGTTAGGTTATATAACACGATTTGTGGAGTACAAGTCCAAGGAGGTTATGCTCAACCTTTATAATGCACTGGTAGAGCCTCATCTTGAGTACTGTGTCAGTTTTGGTCTCCAGGTTACAAAAGGACCTAGCAGCCTAGAAAGGTCCAGAGAGAGGACTAGGCTGATTCCAGGACTACAGGGGTTGAATTATGAGGAAAGATTAAAGAGCTGAGCCTTTACAGTTTAAGCAAAGAAGATTAAGAGGTGACATGATTGAAGTGTTTAAATCAGAAGGGAATTAGTACAGTGGATCGAGACTTGTATTTTAAAATGAGTTCATCAAGAACAGGGACACACTAGTAACTTGTTAAGAATAAATTTGCATCATTAGGAAGTTTTTTACACAAAGAACAATAGACACTTGGAATAAGCTACCAAGTAGTGTGGTAGACAGTAAGACATTAGGGACTTCAAAACTCCACTTGATGTTTTTTGAGGAAACAAGTGGATAGGACTTGAGCTTTGTTGGGCTGAATGGCCTGTTCTGTCTAGAGTGTTCTAATGTTCTAATAATTTCCATTTGTTTTGCCCTAATGTGATCTTTACTATCATTTTTGAGACTTTCTAATTTTAGTATTTTTATTATCTCAACCTGTCTACATGTGTATGAGGGGATATAATAAAACATAACTTTAATTTGAGTTTAACACCCAGTGTAAATTTTGGCTACTTGTAAAAAGTTAAGCTTTTTTTTATTGTTCAGTTTTATTCTCTCAGTGAAGTTCGTACGTGGTACAATGAACTTGTTTCTCTCCTGAGATGATGGCATCGTTATTTCCATTCACTGCCCCAAAGTGGCTGTTGATTATCCCAGAAACTACTTTGTTTTACCAGCAATCAAAGATATGATGTCCCGTGACCTCTACAGACTGGACAAAGGCAGGCCTATCAATAGCAGCTTCTTCACAGCAGTTTTGCTGGCTACACGCCGTAACCTAAATTGGCACCATAAATAAATAAATGGGACTTCCACCTGCAGCTATAGTCAGTTTAGTATATAGCAATTTGCAATGCTAGTGTTTAGATCGGGGAACAGTGATGGTGTATGCACCCAAAAGAAGAATCCTTTGATTTCAGTCTGTAACAGCTGGTGTAAAGTTTTGCTACTTGTAAAGACATCATTGAAGGAATATAAGCAGACACACAACGCTGGTGAACATGTCTTCTGTATCTTGTTGTCCTTGAATTTTTGTTATTCAGGTTTATCCTTGAATAAAAGCACACTTGTTTCATTATACCTTTGTGAAAGTGTTTATTTTATATTCCAGGAACCACTTGAATGAGATCAAATCTGTCTCTGCCTCTCTTTGGTTATATTCTTGAATAAAAGCGACATGTTTATTTGATATTTGGACTAGTCGTCACATTATAAACTTCACGACATTATTGGTGCAACATGGCAAAAATTTCTGCTTTAGGTATGTGTTCAGCATTCTTGCATTCTGTCATCCTATATTTACACAGATGTTGTATATAATGGAACACACATGAAATATATGTATTCCAAATAACAATATATTATTTACCCTATACAACTCAGGCACCTCACACCGGATAAACACTTGAGCTCTGAGAATTTTGCAGCGGACTCAACTCGTTGGTGTTGGGATAGGGCTCCTTGTGCTTATGTTGATCGACAATTTGCAAGAAAGATACCGATGAGCAGAGATGTGAAGTAATTTAAGGTGTATGGGAGTTTTTGTAGGCTTCTGGTATTCTAGTGTTAAGGAGGTTACACAAGCTGGAAATCAGATACAGCCTCTTGTTTACTGCTAAACTGAAAGAGATTGTTAATAGCCAATTTTCATCTTCTTTAAGAGTCAGAAAAGGGATAAAAGACTGATCCTTGCAGAGGAATTGGATAAACCACTGATTCTCTAGAATTACCAGATGCTATAAAACTCACTTCCGACTGGGAACACAGCAGGCCCTGATGGCTACTAACTAGATTTTATAAAAATTTCAATTAAGTTAGCTCTCCTTTTATTAGCAAATTTACAGAAGCCAGAGACAATAAAATTCTACCTCAAGTTTTTCACCAAGCATTAATTACCATCTTCCTAAGAAAAATATCTATGCACTTAATGTGGATGATAGATTTCATCTAAATGTATTTGCATTTATTCCCAATATAAACACTCATAAAATTATAATGGCTGGAGGTTAAACAACCACACAGTTTGTAATGGATCATCACATATAAGATCCCTGGGGAAATTTTTAAACCAAACTCAAGAGCATATTCCTTCTTCTCACCAGTACTTAATAGTTACTAAAGAAATTATTTCTTTATTGATAAAAATGTAATTACTACTATCAGATCTTGCAAGTACAACACTATTGTTATCTCTGATCATGCCCCTTTGATCTTGGAGCCTGCATCACTATACAAACTTATTTTGTAGCTGACATCTTAATCCCTTGTCATTAGTGGATGAGAACTTTACAGAATTCACCTCTAAAAAAAACTGATTAGTTTTTAGAGACATATGCATTCTCAGAGGTCACTGCAGGAATACTTTGAGAAATTTTGAAGGTCTTTAACAGGGCAGATTATTTCATATCTTTCCCATAAAATAAATTGGAATCCAAGGAGAGTAGAGTTAATCGCAAAATTATCAGAATAGATCAAGAATATACCAGGTCTCAAATTTGGAACAATACAGGGTAGGTTCTGTAATCTGACCTTAAACTTTGATAAAAAGAAAATGGAACAGCTCATCTTTAAATTGTGACATCTTTACTATGAATATGGAGAGAAGGCTAATAACATCTTAGTAAACATACCTATAAGGAAGTTCACAATGCAATTAAGAAATTACCAGCACAGATGGAGATAAAATCATTGACCATAAAAATAAACCCCACAAACGTAAAGAGTACTATGTCCTTATAGGTCTATTCATTTTAAAAGATGAGACACAATCTAATTAAATTTATAATGCATGAAAATACCAGAGCTAGATACTGTTGGTGCAGAGGAACTGGGAAACCTCTGACACTCTTAGAATTACTGGACGCTATAAACTCCCTTCAAAGTGGAAAAGCAACAGGCCCTAATGATTACCCAGTAGGATTTCATACAAAATGTTCAAATAAGTTAGCTCCACTATTATTAGCAAAGTTTATAGAAGCTAGAGACAACAATATTCTACCTCAAACATTTTGGTAAACATTCATTTCCGTCTTTCCAAAGAAAAAAGGTCTTATTAAAATCTGCATCATACAGACAAATCTCACTTCGAATAATGATTTTAAGATGCCTTCAAATTTCTAGATAGAAGGACTGAGAAACTGCTTCCTTCTGTAATATCATTAAGACTAAACTAGATTTAAAAGACAGATATTTAGCTTCTAATCTTCAGAATTTGTTTAATATAATACAGTAATCCCTCCTCGATCATGCGGGGTTTCATTCCAGAACCCAGCATGACGAAAATCTGCAAGTAGAAACCATATGTTTGTGTAGTTATTTTTATATATTTTAAGCCCTTATAAACTCTCCACACTGTTAACATTATTAGAGCCCTCTAGACATGAAATAACACCTTTAGTCAAAAGTTTAAACTGTCCTCCGACAAGACAGAGATGACAGTTCTTCTCACAATTAGAAGAATGCAAATAGATCTTCTTCTTTTCAGGATCAAAAGAATTTCAGAGGAGAGAGAGCTCAAAGAAAAGCAAACAATCAAAAATCAATACTTGTGCTTTAAGTTTGCAGCATTTTTAGAGGAGCGTTAGTATCTTTTAAGCAAACAGCCTCTGTGCAAACAGCCTCTGCTCACATCTCCTATCATTTCAAGATGAAATCCAGCAAAATATGTTTATTATATTATACAGTGTCAACGCACGAGTAGGAGGCCGGATTGATTCGACAGCACCTGAAACCACTCTCGCCAGGAATGGTGGGGTATTAACTTTCTCCTCTGCTTCCTCATAGGAAAAAGCCGTCCTGCACCATAGGCATGGATGCCCGCAGTGCGATACTTCCCCCCTTCCCCGCCATCTTGCCCTGACGTCATCCTTCCCATCCTCCCTTGCGGTCCTTCCCGACATTCCTCCACTTCCGGCTCCTCCCAATAAATGGCCGACGCCAGAGTCGAGCGTCGGCGTATTATGAACTGTTTAGTTTATGATTTTGACCTGTCTTTTGTTTAACTGTACAATATAGGGGGCCCGGAAAACCCAACCCTTGCTACTGTCTCTCGGTCCTTTACAACTGGCGTAGTCGGCAGGATAAAGATCCCGGAATGACGGAGGACGGACCTGAACACCCGTGCTGCAGGGAATGAAGCCAGCCCAGGCCCTGCAGAAAGCGCAAGCCGCTACCAACCGGGAGCTGGGGGCCACGAAGGCCAGGTTAGTGGAAGCCCAACGGGCGGACCAGACCCGCCCAGGCACGCCACCTCCATGGTGGGCCCTTCGGGGACGTCGATGCCTACCTGGTATGTTTGAAGGACGGCCCCCCGGACGAGTGGCAGCGGTCGAGTGGGCGTCCATCTTGGCGCCATACCTAAAGGACAGCGCAGCCTTTTTGACCCCCCTGAGGAGGAGGCCGCTAATCGACCTCCTCAAGCCCGAATATTGGCCCTCACGGCATTAGCCGGCAGCAGGCGGCCGAATGGCGGAACTGGGTCTTTGACCGAAAACCGCTTCGCCAGGCGTCGAGTTCTGGGGAAAGATGGGCGCTGGCTACGGCCAGAGAGCCCGACGGGCGGAAAGTCGCTGGCGGGTGGCTGTGAAGGCCTGGTCAATGCAATGCCCAGTCCCTCGCCCAGCAGGCCCGGGGGGCACGCTTTATCAAATATGTCGGCCTCCGGACGTCCCTGGAGCGTCAGTTGGCGGTCCTCCACTGGGGTCAGAAAGCCTGCTCGCGGAACCGAGGACGGGCGCCACCCCAAAGCCCCTCGGCGCGCAGAAGCGCCAGCCAGAGCCAAAGAGGCCGGTCCGGCCGCTGTTTCAAGTGTGGCGAGACGCCACCTGCGCCAAACTGCCCCATCACATCGCCCGAGCCTATGGACTGCAGCTGGACATCGACGGAGGAAAATTGTCCCATCCCTTGGCGAGTCCGAATCACGGAGTGGTGTTGCTAAATGGGCACGCCGTGGTGGCTTTTGTTTGTTTCCCGGGCAGCAACATTACCATTGTTGCTCGCTTGTCTTACCGCAACAGTGGTTAAAGCAACATTGTTGGTTACCTGTGTACATGGGGACTAGGTCATATCGTTCGCTCACTGCTATCTTACCTGGAAGGGAACCAATCCAAATGACGGTCGCTGTGTTACCTGACCCCTTCCCAGTGATCCTGGACAAGACTGGTCTAAAAGAATCAGCGGTAAGCAGTCGCGCCCCGGGCCTCGTGGATCTTGTCGCGAGGGAAAAGGCAACCTCCGCGGCCCCACGCCGGACAAGGGGCAGGCCCTATGGGCGCTGTGCTCGGGGACCTTTCCTGGCTACGGACCGACCCGGAAGATTCCGCCGGAGAAGGGACTCAGCCAGGGAACTCTCCCGGCCCAGGCCCCAAGACCCTCCGGCCTGGACCATCAATTCGTCCACGGCCTCCTTTAAGAGGAGCAGTGGAATGATGACTCCCGCGCTTTGCCCGAACGCATTGTTTTCCAACAGCCGACAGCTGACGGATCCACACCGGGAACCCTTTGTCCTGAAAATGATCTGTTGTACAGTGGCTACCCATGAGGGCGCGGAAGTTGTTGCTAATTCACGTGCACCTTCCGGGGAGATATGCGAGTGGCACATGCTCCCTCAGGCGCCCTCCGGGCCAAAAAAACACTGGAGAGGATTAAGCTCCGCTTTTACTGGCCTGGGATCAATGAGGAGTGCGTTCTGTCAGTCTTGTCCGAGTGCCAGACCCGCCAGATTCCTAGGAGGGCCCGTGCTCCTCTAGTCCCTATTCCCCGTGGACATCCCCTTGAAAGGATAGGGTCGATTTGCGGGCCCCCTGGAGCCCTCAACCCGTGGCCATAAGTATATCCTAGTCATGGTGGACTATGCCACCCAGTACAGAGGCGGTTCCCCTGCGCTCGCTAATACTAAAAGCATCGCACGGAACTGGTTAACTTGTTTTCGGCTGGCATACCAAGGAGGTCCTCACGACCAGGGTACGCTTCACTGGATACGTTCAAGAGGTGGCAAATTATCAGATAAAGCACCTGAAAGCGTCAGTCTATCACCCGCAAACTGCGGGTTGGTGCGATTTAATCAGGACGCTTAAGCAGATGCTCCATAAGGTAGTAAAGCTGGACGGCAGGAACTGGGACCAGCTCCTCCCGCCGGCTTTTGCCTACCGGGAGGTACCCAGGCCTCTCAGGGGCTTCTCCCCTTTGAATTACTATCGGCGACAACCCGGGAATCCTCGACATCCTAAAGAAGGCGGGGAGGCCGAGGCTCTTCCCTCCTCTAATATTTTTAGATGCGGGGCGCAACTGCGCCGACTCACAAAGATCAGGCCCCCTAAAGAGCACGCGGACTCGTGCGCACAGCAGCGCAGGCCAGTGTACAACCGCAACTCCGTCCTCAGGAGTTCCGCCGGGGACCGAGTTATGGTGCTCGTCCGACCTCCCACTCGAAGCTGCTGCTCACTGGCAAGGCCTTACGAGGTTAAGGAGAGAAAAGGACTGCCGGCTATTTGGTAAACAGCCAACCGTCGACCGGGTAGAGGATCATCATGTCAACCTGTTAAAGCCCTGGGAAAAATGAGAGGAGCTTCCCAGCCCGTAGGTCACTCTCCTCGCAGAAGCACACTGCCCTTAACCTCGGTGAAGAGCTGACCCCAAGCAGCGGCAGGAGTTAGCCCAACACTGAGCCATCCCGAGGGTAGTGAGCAAGCTCACCGGGACCGCTTTATTGAGCACATATAGTCACGGAGCCCGGTATCGTCCGGGAGGCCCTACCGACTCCCGGGAGGCAAACGCAGAGGTGAACTGGAGGTGAAAGTATGTTGGACATGGACATAATTGAGAGAGCCATAGTCCCTGGTCCAGCCCCATTGTCCTCTCTCCAAGCCAGACGGCTCCCTGGGGGTTCTGTAATGACTTTAGACGCCTGGGAAACAGATCTCAAGTTCGATGCCTACCCCATGCCCCGCATTGGCGACCTCCTGAGCGGCTGGACGGCTCGATATCGACTACCCTTGACATGACAAAAGGGTATTGGCAAATTCTTTAACGGCATCCGCAAGGAGAAAGCGCCTTTAGCACCCTAGCGGGCACTGGCAGTACAAGGTCCTCCCATTTGGGCTCGCACGGGCTCCGCGACCTTCCCAAAGCTGGTAGATAGAGGGTCTACGCTCCACCAGTCCTATAGTGCCGCTACCTGGATGACGTTGTCATCTATTCGGCACCTGGGAGGAGCATCTACTGCAGGTCGCAGCTGTCCTCCGAACACTGGCTAAAGCCGCCTCGCATAAACCCCGGAAGTGTTTTGGATTAAAGGAGGCCAAATATTTAGGCTACCTCGTGGGACAAGGACAGGTGCGCCACAGAGCTCAAAGTGAAAGACATCTTAGAATGGCCCCGTCCGAAATACCAAGAAACAGGTGCAGGCTTTCTTGGGGCTTGCGGTTACTACCGCGGTTTGTACCCGTTTCTCCGAAAGAGCAGCACCCTTGACTGACCCGACAAAAGAGCTCCCTATACGTGGTGTGGACGACAAAGCGAACAGCGTTCCCGTGACCTAAGAAGGCCCCAACGCCGGCACACTGTGTTACGGCGATTTTGCTCCGTTATTCTCCAGACCGCGCCGGACACAGGCCTGGGTGCCGTGTTGAAAAGCGCCGCGATGGTTCGAGCACCCTGTGATGTACCTTGGCGGAAACGATGGACCGGGGGACCGGTCAGCGGCAGTGAGAGGAGGCCTGGCCCTTAAGTGGGCAGTGACCCACCTCCGGTACTACCTGCTGGGTCGCGAGTTCGCTCAGTGACTGATCACGCTGCACTTCAGTGGATGTCCTGCACAAGTCGAATCCGGGTCCCAGGTGGTTCCTGGACTTACAGCCGTATAAGTTCACTGTCACTTCTCGGCGGGGCACCCTTCAGGCCAATGCCGATGCCCTCTCTCGTATTCACGACCTCTCGGTTAAGTCCGCCCGACCTGGACGGTCCTGGGCTAAGGGGATGCGTGTCACAGCCGAGTAGGAGGCAGCGGATTGATTCGACAGCACCTGAAACCACTGCCGCCAGGGAATGGTGGGGTATTAACTTTCTCCCTCTGCTTCCTCCATGGAAAAAAGACCGTCCTGCACCATAGGCATGGATGACCGCGGTGCAAAAACTTCAGCCCTTCTCCGCCATCTTGCCCTGACGTATCCTTCCCATCCTCCCTTGCGTCCTTCGAGCATTCCTCCACTTTCCCGGGCCTCCCCAATAAAATGGCGCGACGCCAGGAGTGCGCCGTAATATGAACTGTTTAGTTTATGATTTTGACCTGTCTTTTGTTTAACTGTAAATATACGGGCGGAAAACCCCAACCCTTGCTACTGTTTTCTCGGGCCTTACAAAGATAAAATGTTAACATCATTTAAATAATCAATATTGTTAATAATTAAACATGTGAGGACATGGTGTTGCAGTGCTACCACAGGCTGCGCCCGTTCAGGGATTGTTCGTGCTCAGGGTGTAATCTTCCTGGGACTGGCATGACACTGGATGGATAGATGGATACAATAATTAAACATGTACTACAAAAATATTTCAATGTTCCTTAAAAGTTTTGAAGAATCTAGCTCTAAGCTTACAGATGGCTTGACATCTATTTCAGAGCTGATTGTGGGGGATTGGGTACTTAGAAGAAAGAAGGACAGGAATTGGGGTTAGTACGTTTGAAAGAGACAGTACTACTGAAATAAATTATTTCATCAGAAGGCCAGCGATGCGCAGCAACATCTTCGGGAGGCAGGAACAATTTTTGGGAATGGGGCACCAGCTACTCACTAGCACCGCAGCGGTCCCATGTTTAATAACGTGCTTTAATTCCTATCATCGGAAAATTATATCAAGTGTTCATTCATTCAATTATTCAGGAGGCTGTAATTATCATTATCAAAAATTTAATGGATTCTGTGTCCTGTCGGAGGAAGAAAGCCGTTTAGAATCACATAGTGATTCACACAATAGAACACATAAAATACAAAGCATTTAATGCTACATTAGTTATGATGGTTTTTTTGAAACTAGTAAATTTAAAGATTTTAAGACAAAATTTCTGATGTTCTCTTAATGACAAAATAAACTATGTGATTAAAGTGAAAATTTCAAGATTAAAGTTCTGTGTTTTTTTCCCCAATGTGTGCTTTATTTTCTGTGCCCTAATAACCTTCTATATGATTCTCAGACAGGTGTGTTTGGCACTGTAGCGACTTTGTGAACTTGAACTTTCATGTTCTCCGACACTTATGTCACCAATCAACTGTTGTTTATACCACTGTTTAAACCAAAAATAGCAAGTTTTTCCTTGCCTCACTTGGTATTCTCTGAATTCTTCTATTATCCCTGGTGCTATTGCCATTGACTTTTCACAGAATGCTTAGTTTAAGGGCTATATATTGATTTGTATATTCAAAGAGGTGTAATTCTGGGAGGAGTTGGGGAGGTGGCAGGCACATCGCTACTTTCATACTGACCAGGATTTATGTAGCGGAAGAACATGGAAGTTGGCGTACGCACAGATCTATGCATCTGGATTTTTTGTGCGTACACATATTTCCACTTTTGTTCGTACACCATGTTTTAGTGTGAATTCTATGCATGCCGTTATGCAGGCCCTTGGTCTGCAATAGAAATAAAGTCCTGCTGTACCTCTTTATATGCCCTGTTTTCTGCTCAAGTAAACAAATTATTGTTAATATACCAATAATTCAGTTTCCACCATTCATTCAGAATAAGGAACCAATGCATGAACACTTCAAGGCAAAACAAGCTTTTATCTGTTGACTTCTACATGACAATCACCTTTTTCTACCATCTCAAACTTATGCAGTATTTAGTGCTTTGAAAACATCCAGGATGTAAACACTTAGAAATTGTATATAGATAATGTCTTGCATCGTAAACAATTATGCTTTAAATTTAACTCCCCTTCCACTACTTTCAAATCAGAAACTTTTCTAAAGTAAACCTACCCAACTTTCCACAACTCCCGCCCATTTCTGTTCAAAAAGAAATAGTTATCCGTCCTGAAGACTCAGATAGCAACTCAGTAATATTTAAAAATATATTCCTTTCAAAGAACCTGGGTATGGTAAGGAAAGGATCTTTCCATAATATCTCGAAAAAGGATAGGAAGGCAGTGATGCATGAAATACACTCAGCTTCATAACTGCAAAGCACTAAAAACATTCAACTTAAATTTTATCAATCAAATATAAAATTATTCAAAATGTTTCAGGAAAAAATTCAACCTGGAATTTTGCAATATAGGCTGCAACTCACTAGGTTAAATGTTTTTGGAGGCACCAAATTAAAAATTTTGAACTAAATCCTTCAAATGCCCATCAGACACCCTTGGTGTCATAATCCCTCCTAACCTTTAACAACTGTATTTGTCCCTAGATAGGCCTAAAGTGGGATAAATTGATTTAATTGCCTATATCACACACTAGCATCAGACTTATCTTGCTTAATTGGAAGAACCCTAGCCATTATAACAATAAATAACAAGAGTACTTTCAGCCAGAAATCATTCAACAAAACAAAATTTATTTATATAGCACATTTTCATACAAAAAATGACCCTAAAAGTGCTTTACATAATGAAGAATAGAAAAATAAGAAAACACAGTAAGAAAATAAAATAAGTCAACATTAATTAACATAGTGTTATAAGTCAGTGGGTAAGTGATGTCCTATACTACTTGAAACTGGAAAAATAAAATTCCCGCTTAGAGGATTGTTGTAACAAAATCTGTAAATGTTGGATATACTTTCATTATATTTTGTCAAGAAAAGAACAGATGAACTAATAAAAAACACATCAAGCATATCCTCACTTTTAAAGCTGCTTTCTACAAGTGAAAGGAAGACATGCTGGTGCCTAAGGCTGATTAGCTTATAACCGGTATCTGGGGCAACAAGTTGCTATGGTTTACAGCCTGGGAAGGACATGCCAAATAGTAGAGATCTAATTCAGGAAATTCATCTAAATTTTTTATTGTTTGGGAAATAGACCAGTTTCAAAGAATCTGGTAATTTTCTTCAAATTTAGCAGCCAGTCACATCAACAATCACATCTTGAAAACTATCGTTTTTTTGAACAACTGTAAGAGCTTAGATCACAAGCTTGGCAACATTCATCCTTGTCATCTTTTGAATCTTTTGTAAGCTCTTTCTAAAGACTATATACATCCAGACTCTTGTATCCACATTTTCTTTTATGCTTTTCTCTACTGGTATTATATATTACTCATGTAATAAATACCACACTGCTTTTAGCCTCTATGCTTTGTTTTTAATGTCTAGAGTGACTGAAGTAATAAGTTAGATTTTTTTGAGCACCTGGTGCAGCCGTAGATTTGCTATTACCTTGTGTGCATTTTACCAAGGGTGCAGGTGAGAGCTACACCCATAGTAAGGAAGCTGCATTTAAAGGCATTATTGGCTGATAAATGGCATATAGTCAAGGATGATGAGCCTCTGCATGTTTGAATATTTTATAGAGACCTAGAGATTAACCAGCTGTGCGTGTGTTGCACCTATAGGGCACTGTTGAGTTTCTGTGTATGCGTATATCTATCTATCTAAGTGTGTGTTCATCTTATGGTGCAAGTAGACCAACCTGGTAAGTACCGATGAGTACACATACCCTAGGTTAAAGGGTAAGTAGAGGGAAATATCACGATAATACAAGGATATATTCTAACATCCATGGCAAGATCTAATTAAAAACATTTTAGAATAAGTATTTTACTGGGAAAAGGACATTCTCCCTTATTTGTTATTTTATAGATTTGCTCTCCTGATGGCTCTCCTCCTTTCATGGGTGGGGATTTAATTCTTTTTGTTAAGTTTGATTTGGTTGTATCTAATGTTATCTCTTTGTTGTATAAGTTACAATTGATCATATAGAATGTAATTTTTCAAATAAATTTATTAAATAAATAATAAAACAAAATATCTCATTTAACCAATCCTATTCACTTTGATTCCCTAAATAACATCAAGTCACAAAAGCAAAAGGTCCCTAAAATCTTGTTGGCTACCACAATACTGTAACCAGAATTGAAAAATAGTTATTTAATAGTTTTATTTACAATAATTATATTTAGCATACATGCATTCAGCGAATCAACGTCGTCTTTCAGACAGGCATTTTATGTGATTGGATGCACTATTGACAGATAGTGAAAAGAATGTGCTATTTTGGGGACTTGTAGAGCCCAGTGTATAGAGCATATTCAAATAGCTCACTAAATGTCAAAAGTGTGGAGTTTGAGGTATATCTAGTATTGGTCACAAATAGACATTGTGATCTACTAAATGGAACTGTGTCAGCATCCTCACTGATGAACTGAATGATGATTCACTGTTCAAATGGCTCCTCTTTGGTTATCAATGTATAACTGATTTACTACAATGTATATTGGGAGTGAAAGCTTCATTTAAAGCATATCTATCCTTTATTTTGCATATTTTTCGTCAATATTTCCGTCATGATTACTGAGTATATATATACAGGTTCAAACTATACTGCATTTCTAAAAATAGCACATTTCAGGGAGCATGCATCCCAGTTGGACACAAATACTTGATATTTATTCCATATGTCTATGGTTCTTTGTGTAATAAAGAATATTTTGCAAAATTTACCCTTAATAATTTCCAACTGTGTCCCAAATTCTTCAGATTTTAAGTAACGTAGGTCACTTACTCAATTTAAACAATACTATCATGTATCTTAAATTCCATGCCTTCGAAAGGTCCACCTTCAACATTTCCCTTTTCATCATACAATGCAGCCCGGGAGATAGAAAGTTGTCTCCTCTCATGTGTTGCTATGTTTTTTGTAATATTGCCTCAAATGAATAATCCCCAGATGAGGCCTCAATTGATTTAAAAATTTAAAAAAACAAAGCATATTGTGCGGTTTAGCTTACCAGTGATGGTCACTAAAGGGAAATATTGTTGTTCATGCTCTCACAGCTTTCCCCTTTTCAAATCAGGGGGGACTTGATGTTGTTAGAATGAAAAGACTGCGCGGATCAGGTTGTCGGGAAAAATTTTCTTTTTTTTAAGTTGTTTTAAATTTACTTGGTAATCTTTACATTAAAGTGGTGCTGCGCAAATTTTGAAATTGGGTTGGTTTTCTGGCAAACAGTCAGGTGAACAAGGAGTTGAGAAAGGTCTTAGCACACCACCCTTTGTGGCTGTTTGAGCACCATTGTGAACCACCCATACATGCTGAATTCTTTTGGGTTTTAAAAGAACCCAAAACCCAATTGTAGAGGGGGAATATTGCAAATTGAGGGAGTCAGTGGGTAGAACAACATTGTGTTTTAAGGTGGTTGCTTGTAAATTTATTTTAATTTTCAGTCTTTTTTCATTTTTTTTGTGTAGTAAAACTTGTTTTAGGAATCCACCATTTTTTGAGGGAATAGGGATAATGAGTCATGCGCTACTTTCCAGGTGGTTAAAAAAGAAAGCTTTTTTGTTTTTTAGAAGAATTAGTTTTGAAACACCAGAACCCCCCAAAATTTAATCCTTAACGGTGTTTTGTGATGCCCGGGGTTTGATTGGTGGGACTCAGATATTCCCCCGAAATGTAGAATTTAAAATAATTTTTTTGGAAAAAATTTTTTTGCACTTTTTTATAAAATTTATCTTGTTTTGCATAAAATTCTGTCGTTTTAAAACTTTTTTAAACTGTTCTTTTAAAGTTTGCGCATAGGATGTTACCTTTCTTTTGCATTTTTGGCCTTGATCAGAGTTTGGCAATCAGCTGCAGTGGGTCAAAAAACCGGGTTGGCCAAAAACCCCAAAAAAACTCATTTTGGAAAAAACCTGTTTAAACATTTTTTAAACTGAACACAAAAAAATAGTTAAAATAATTCGGGGGTCAAATACAAAAAAAAAATTTTTTAGTTTTTTGTAATTTCATACACGTTTTGCCCCTTTTTTATTTTTAGGTAATTTTTCCTCCCCTTTTATTTGATTTTGACATTTTTTTTAAATTTTTGTATGGGGCTGACTGCCTTCAAAACCGAGCTTAAAGAGAAAACGGTAAACAAAAAAATCTTTAAAAGAATAACTAAACAAAAGGGATGTAGATATCTAAGGTTTATCCAACTCTAACAAAAAGAGATTTCAAGAAAAATTTGAACTTTGAAGGATCCTTTTCCCAATGGTACCACAATTCTGTTTTAATATTTTATGATTTTTTAAAATGTTTGATTTTTTAATAGTTTGACAATCTTAAAAAAATATATTTTTTCGTAAAACAAAAAATAGTCAAAATCATTTAAAAAACCTTTCCAAGTTCAGAGGATCAGAAAGCAAAATTTATCCTGCAGTACTGGGCATAAGGGGGAAAAAGTGCATGGACAGAACCAGCCCACGGGGGTCCATTTACACCCCCCCACTCACACTGGGATTTTTTAAAAAAAACCTAAAAGGTTGGTGGGAGGAAACCAAAAACCGAGAGAAAAAACAACTACTCAGAAAATGAGGTGTTGGATTTAAACAGAAAAACTGGATCAAAATTTGGGGGGCAACCCATTTTGGCCTTTTGTTTAAATAAGATGGTAACTTTTTTTTTAACCAAATACCCAAATTTCTTAAATTAACTCCTTTTTTCGGGCTTATTTGACTCCACCTTTTTAGGCAGATAAATATAATCTAATTTTTCCCATAAAAATAATAAATTTTTCCCCATTATTTTTTTCTTTTTTCTAGAGATTGGGTATTGTTCAACTTTTTTCCCAGTAAGTCTGGTTTTTTGGCTCATATTTTGGGAAGCTCTAACACAAAATTAAAGAATTTTTATCTAAGATTAAAAAAAAGGGAAAAAATTGTTAGTTAATATCTACTGAAAAATATAAACCTCTAAACCAAAAAAAAGTAAAATTAAAAAAGCAAATATTAAGTAAAAGTACTTTTTAAGGGATGGTTTTTCACACAAAACACTTTCAGCCCACTCCAAAAAACCCCCCAAAGGTCTGAAACCCCTTGGTTATATTTAAAGGTTTCTTTTCAAAGATGTTTCCCTTCTTTAGGGTTAACAAAAAATTTTTTAAAGGGCAAAACCCCCAATCAGAATGTTCAGGGAAAATTTTGGGTTTCCAATGATTTTGATGATTTAATACACTGAAAAGGGGGGCCTTAAAACAAAGAAATCTTGGAATAGAAAAACAAAAAGGTTTTGATTTACCCTTTTTTTTGAAAAATGCAAAAAAAAAAAGAAAAAAAAAAACAAATGCAAAAGAAACCGCAAAAATTTATTTTGTAATTTTTAATTTTTTTTTTCTCTTCTATCCCAAACCTGTAAAAAATATAATGCACGGGTGTGAAAATTTACTAAATCCCTTAGAAGAAAAATTTTGTAGGTTTGTCCCCCAATCCCTCCCGTTCTTGCTAGCTTTCCAGGGGTATACTTGGAAACTGTTGCAGCAATGCCAGGTTTCACTTTGCCAACCCTAATTTTTTGGACTGAAAGGGTATTTTCAACAACATGAAACCTTGCAGAAAAATTAGTAATGTTAGGTTTCTTTAAAAACCTTCAAAAATATATATATAAAAAAAAATTACTCTTCATGGTATTTGCAAACTTTTCCCTACAGTTTTTATTTTTGGGTTTTATATTAAACTAAAGACATCAATTAAAAATGACGCTCAAATATGAGGAATAGAAAATTTGAAACAAACCCCACAATGGTTTTGGTTTTTGCAGTGTTTTTTCTGAATGGTTTAACTAATTCCATAAAGTTGGTTCTTTAAATCCCCAAACTACCTCCCAAACCCCTCATCCGTTGGATTTCCATGAAATGGTCTATTGAAAAACACTTTTCCCGAAATTAACCAAAATTTTTTAAAACCACAGTAAGTTCCCGACATATTTGCCAATTTTAAAAATTAGAAAAAATTTGGAAAGACTATTCAAGGCCGCTTCAATCCCAAAAACAAAAATAAAATTAAGCTGGATTTGAAGGGTCCTCTTTACCTTGAGTTTTTTTGTTCAAATTTCTTTTTGAAAAAATGTTTAAAATTTTTGTGAATTTACCTTGCTTTTGCTGTATCTCAGTGTTCTTGCTAAATCATTTTAAAACTGGGCCCCTTTAATTTTTTTCTAATTTTAAAACTTAAACGCACCTTTTTAAACTCTGCTTGTTTCTAAAAATTCTATTCCTTAGTTTTTTAAATCATACCCTGTAGCCTTGGAATTAAATTGGTGCTTTCTGGGCCTTTTTTTAACCGCAAAAAAAAAAGTTTGTAATCAAAGCAAGACCAACTCTTCAAAATCAAAAATCACACCCAAAAAAAAAAAAAAAACCCTTGACAAAAAATAAACAATGATCAAGAACTTAAGTTTTGTAAAAATTACAATTGGTTCTGATTCCCAAAATGAGAAATTTATTTTAAAAATTTGACTTTATTTGTTTTTTTTAATTTTAACCAACGGAAAAAAGTAAAACGGGAAAAATTTTGATCTTTTCACCTGATCATCACCGCCCAGGGTTTTTTTTCTCCCTTTCCCCGGGTTTGGGTGCAATTTCCAGAGATGCCCTGTAGTTAGGGTATAGGGGTTGGAAAAAGGATATAAAATCCCGAGGGATCTGAATTTTTGTATTTTTTTAAATTGGTTAAAACGAATCTGTTTATTTTTTTTACCTCTTCACCCCCCGGGTTTACCGAAAAAGTAAAAAAAGGAAAACCTTTTGCCAAAATTTGTGAATCTGAGGGGCTTAAAATTTTTTCCTGAGCGACACCATATTTACCAGGGTAGTGGAAAATTATGAAAAAATTCGTTATAAATCACCCAAGTTTTCTTTTTTCCCATTGAAAAAGGCAATTATTATAATTAAAATTACTTTTAAAATCGCCAGTGAATTCTACTAAACGATAAAATTTTGAAGACAGAACGGGCATTTGGGTTCTTTTTAATTTTCAGATCATTTTATTTTAAACATCCGATTCTGTTTTATCTGCACGGTTAAATAAAATATTTGGGGAATTAGATTAAAAAAAGAAATTAATTTAAAGTTTTTTTTGAAAACAGTTTTTTCTGGATAGTACGAACTTACTAATTTTTGATTTTGATTTAAATGGTAGACCCGTTTAGGATTTATAATGGGTGAGTTTTTTTTTTAAAATTTTTTTCGGATGCGGCAGTTTAAACCCCAACCGGGGGCCCCTAGGGGGTTGGGATACCTTTTGGGTCTTGTTGGGCTTAATTGCTTAGGAAACGGGGATAAAAGGTATTGGGGGAAGGCCCCGGCTAACTTTTGAGGGGGTTTTTTATTGGACCCGCCGCGGTTGTCCTAAACATATTTCAAACATAGGGGGGTTCTATTTTATGGACACCCCCTGCCCCGTTCAATGTCCTCTGTTTCGGCGGGCGGCCCCGTCTTAACCGGGTAAGAGGGGGGCTGTCAACCACCCCTGGGTGGGGGAGGGCCGATGGTGGGGAGGAGCCAGTCGTGGAGGCCCAAGGTGTTGTTGGGTCTGGGGGGGA
>NW_024378396.1:0-26432 GCF_016835505.1 Polypterus senegalus
ACAAGTAGATGAACTTGGTCGGCAATAGAAATAAAATCCTGCACTACATCTTTATATTCTTTGCTTTGTACCCTAATAAATGCAAGTTATTGCCAATATACTAACAACCCAATTGTGCTTCACTCACTCAGAATATGGAACCAAAGTAGAAAACATTTTAAGATAAAGAAGCTTTTATCTGGGGCACCTCTGCACGAGAACCCCCTTTTACCACCCTCTCAAACATATGCAGTTTTTAATGTCTGTAAAACATTTGGGATTAAAACACTTAGAGATCTGTACATAGGCAACATCTTTGCATCCTACGAACAATTACATTCCAAATTTAACTTCATAGCAAGACATTTCTTTTACTACCTTCAAATCAGAAATTTTGTTAAACAGAACCTGCCCAATTTTCCTCCTACCTACCTCTATGCCAGAAAAAATATTGATCAGTCTTAATGACTCAGACAGCATTTCTGTAATATATAAAACCATTTTACAATCCCTCCCTTTCAAAGATCCAAAAGGACAGTGGGATAAGGATCTCTCATTCAATATTTCAGAAAAGGAGTGGAAAGTAGCAATACAGAGATTTCACTCGAGCTTAATATGTGCAAAGCATACAATTATTCAACTCAACATTATATATCAAGCACATCTGTCTCGCTTAAAATTGTCCAAAATGTTTCCATGGCAAGATCCAACCTGCGAACATTGCATTCAAGTTGCAGCCTCACTGGGCCACATGTTTTTGGCCTGCACCAAATTAGCATCATTCTTAACCAAAAACTTTAAATGCCTCCTAATCTACTAACAGCTGTGTTTGGTGTACTCTCAGATTGGCTTAAAGTGGAGAAGAACAAACTGTAATTGCTTGTACTACACTATTGGCACGTAGACTTACCTTGCTTAACTGAAAGAATCCTAACTCTCCTATTCTAAGTCAGTGGGTAACTGATGTTATATACTATTTGAAACTGGAAAAAATCTAATTCTCACTTAAAAGATCTGTGCAGAACTTTTTCAAAACCTGGCAGGATCTAATCAATAACATTTTATAATAAGCTTTTAAAGCACTGAGGAAGCAGATTCTTTCCCCTTTTTTCCTTTTTTTCCCCATTTATCATTATTCACTTATTAATTCATCTACTTACTTATTTTTACTAGTTTTAAGTTCTACTCTTCTGGCTTTTCTGGGGGTTGATTTGTTTTTGATCTTATGTTTGTAAAAATTGATTAATTTGTATGGAATGTTCTGTGATCTTAATAAAATCAATAAAATAAAATAAAAATCTATTTCAGAGACTACTGTTATATTTTGTTGAAACTTAACTAAGTGGTAAAGATGCTTTAACAACACATAGCCTAACACTGTAATGCGATTTAACACTTAGTCATATCAAATTTACATAGCATACGATTATAATTTCACTATTATCATATTATGGTTGTCTACAAAGAAATAAAAGTATTCATCTCAAGCTAAAATTATGGCTTGAGGCCCAGGCTACTATTTTCCTGTTCTAATCTGTGTCATAATTTTTGTAACTTATTTACCAATATTCATGCCACCAGGTAGTAAGGGTGAGGTTCATGATGATCAAGCATGCAAATAAGGGTTTGTCCATCTGCATATCATTAATAAGTTCACAATACATATATAAACTCTTGATGCACATTTTCACAAAGTCAGTGCACACTGGGGAAATTCCAAAGGACTGGAAAAAGGCAAATATTATCCAGTTGTATAAAAAGGGTGACTGGGCAGATCCAAGCAACTATAGGCCAGTAAGCTTAACATACATCACAAGAAAATTAATGGAAGGAATTATTAAGGATAATATTGAGCAACAAACAGCAAGAACACATAGTAAGTTTTACTGAATAGTCAGCATGGGTTCAGAACAGGGAGATCATGTTTAACTAACATGCTGGAATTCTATGAGGAAGCAACAAAAGAATACAATCAAAGTGGAGCATATGATATTATTTATCTGGACTTTCAGAAAACATTTGATGTGGTGCCACATGGGAGGTTGGGCATCAAACTAAAAGAAGTGGGAATTCACGATGATGCTTTTAGATGGGTGCAAAATTGGCTCAGACATAGGAAGCAGAGGGTGATGTTGCAAGGAACCTTATCAGAATTGGCTGGTGTTAAGAGTGGTGTTCCACAGGGGTTAGTGTTATGGCTGATATTTTAAATATACATAAATAATTTGGATAGGAATATAAGTAACAAGCTGGTTAAGTTTGCAAATGGTACCAAGATAGGTGGATGGGCAAATAATCTGGAATCTGTTGAATCCTTGTTGAAGGACTTGCACAGTATACAGGTTCGGGCAGATTTGTGGCAGATGTCAGTAAATTTATTACACATAGAAAGTAAAAATGTTAGGTTTGAAAACACAATGGGAGGTCTGAAGTACACCTCATAAGAAGGATTTAGGAGTCATAGTTGACTCTACGTTGTCGACTTCCAAACAGTGTTCAGAAGCCATTAAGAAGGCAAACAGAATGTTAGGTTATATAGCACCCTGGTGTGTGGAGTATAAGTCCAAGAAAGTTTATGCTCAGCCTTTATAAGGCATTGGTGAGGCCTCATCTGGAGTCCTGTGTGCGGTTTTATTCTCCAGGCTGACAAAAAGGACATAGCAGCACTAGAAAAGGTCCAAAGAAGAGCAACTAGCCTCATTCCAGGGATGCAGGGGATGAATTATGAAGAAAGATTAAAATAGCTGAGCTTTTTCAGTTTAAAACTGGAATTACCAGAGCCTACAAGAAAACTCGTAAATTCGTCCCACCTTAAATCCTTTCTCACCTCTCCGTCAGAGTCTTTTGTCCTGTAAATGTGTCGATGAGCAGCAAGCAGCCTGGTATCCCATCCCCCTGCCCACCGCCACTGTGCAATTTGCAAAGAAGTTTCTCAGTGCTTATCTTCGATTGAAGTGCTGGAGCTTTATAGGGTAAAAAAGTACATCATCATTTGGAATACATACATTTCATATGTGTTCAGTGTCATCAACAATCTATGTAAAAATGTTGTTAACACAGAAACGTTTTTCATGTTTTAGTAATAATTGACAAAATGTAGACATGAAATGTATAATGTGTGAAGCCTGAAATACAAATATGAAATAAACACTTTCACAAAAGGTACAAGTATAACAAAACAAGTCCCTATTATTCAAGAATTTAACCAAGAAAAAAGAAAGCAGGTTACGGTAGGTGGTTGATATGACAGCTTGTGTGATGCAATGCTAAAAACTGCTGCCTTCCAATCAAGAAGTCGCAGTTTCAATATCAGCTGCTTCCCAAATTTACAATTTTGAGTAGTGAGTTGCATTTATTGCTAATATCACAATATTGCTCCCCAAACCCGAACACAGACAGGCACAGAGACACAAGTCCAAAAGCAACAGACACTCTAATCTCTTTTGTTGCCCTTACAGCACACAGTGCACAGAATTCTCCAAAATAATGCCCAGTCCCTTCTCTCTCTTTCTTCTTGTTTCAATTCTCTCTCCCTCTCTCTCTCTTTCTTTTTTCTCTGCCACCTCCACTCCTCTCCCAGCAAGTGTTGTCCTCCACCTCCCGACTCTGGCTGCTTGAATGGGGTGATGCAGCCTCTTTTATAGTGCACCCGGAAGTGCTCCAGGTGCTCTCCGAACCTAATCTGCCTGCACTTCTTGGTGTGGCGCAAATGCTGCATGGGCACCCGGGAGAGCTTCAGGTGCACCAGGGCAGTGGCTATGGGCCCTAGCAGGGTGGAGCTTATAAGCTTCAAATCTATGGCCCCAGTGTAAGCCAGGGGGTTTTCCTTCTCCTGTTCCGGGTGAGGTATTGCTGTGGACATGTCCTCTCCCACAGTCCTTCCATCAGAAGGGCATCCTAACCGGCCGCCACAATATTGATAATTTCTATTTATGATGCTTGCTTGATATATGCATGTTGACATTGTCCATCCCACTTCCTAGTCAACAGATTGCATCACATCTCTGTACTATATGCTGACTGCTGTCAATTTTTTTAAATCAATGGATTTAGTGGAAAGGTTTCCAGACAATCAGAGTCTGGGTTACCCAACCTCCACAGACAATCAGAAGATCATTGGTGCCACTTTGAGCATTGCACATCAATCTGTAGGCAGAGTCAGACTGTATACACAGTCAATGTTAATGATGTCCTGAGGGGATGTTCCTCTTGGTGGCATGTAGAATCTGCAAATAACTTTCTGATTTCTTGCCATTTATAAGAAGACATAGCTAGGAGACCTTATCAGCAGCACACGCCCCTGAGATGATACATACAGTGACAAAGAACAAGGAAATTCCTCTTTGCTGATCTGAGGAGCTCGCTTTTGATGGGTGGGTCTTAGCTCATATATTATCATTAAGTGGCCACCTAAATTTTACTTTTAGAACTGACACTTTTCATTTTCAGTGAAATGCTAATTTAACTATTTGTTTTTTTTGTTTTCTTTTGCCTTCAGATCTGATATATATTTGCAATGGTTTTTATTCACTGGGAAATACTATTTCACTTTAGTTTTATTTTGCTTTTCTTCAGCAATGCCATTTATTCATAAGTAAATAATGTTCTTTCATTTTGTTTTCCTGCCATTTGTTTTGACATTAGATCTGAAGGGCATTACTTGTGATTTTTTAGGTACACGGAAATGCCATTTATTTTGCTTTTACTCAGAAATGCTCTTTATTTATAAGGCAATGCCATTTCATTGTTTTATTTCACTGTCAGATTTGCAGTATCTATGATATCCTGTATAGACTACAATTGGAATATCCTGTAGTTCAATAATTGAACAGGGTTAGAAAAGAGATGAGACATAGACAAAAATGTTATGCAAAACAAAGTTGAACATTTATTACAAGACTGCTGTACAGGAAAAATTAAACTGTGTCAGGCTGGCTAGGTTACACAGGCCTTCTGCACTATATAAGTTGCAAGATCCTTCAGCTGATCTTTAACCTCATCCACCCCCATTCACCTATCAAGCTGTGACAGCCCAAGGAGACTTCCTATTTAAATCCTAATTTCCCATGGGCAGCCATTCAGAGCTAATGCCCACCAACACCTGCTCAATGGTAAGTTAAACATATTCCCTATTACTGTTTAATGCTAACCAATTATAGGATCCCTTTCACTTTACTATGTAATTTATGCAGTAAAATTTTCTTCTTTAGGCACTCCACACTTCTTTCGTGCTGTTGTGTACTGTCTAGGATTCCTAAGGCACACAGATCCAAAAAAGCACTTTCAAAAATGTCCATTAGATAGGGATATACCACTAAACCCAGTCTAGATAAAAGGTCAACATCTTTATAGATTAACAAAAGGTTATTTTTCATAAAATATTCTGTCGCACAGTGAAGATGCATAAGCACAACAGACATAAAGGATTTGCTTAAAACACAAAACAAAATACCAATAATAGTCAGAATATGAGCAAAAATCAAAAATCCAGTAGATTACAAAAAGCACCAGGCGAAGCAAAAACACTCAAGTGAATTTGAAATTAACCACTAGGAACTATGGGAAACTCTCTGGAATTGTAGGGAAGTTCCTGGCAATGATATCAGGTCATGCCATCTCTTGTGGGACCACCCAAAAACACACATAACATAACCCAAGCAACTTACATACATAGACACAAAAATGCAAACAATCAACAAATAAGTTTCACATAAGTTGTTAAGAGTGGTGTTCCACAGGGGTCAGTGCTAGGGCCACTGCTATTTTTAATATATATAAATGAGTTAGATAGGAATATAAGTAACAAGCTGGTTAAGTTTGCAGATGATACCAAGATAGGTGAAAATCGAGAGTACACCTTATGAGAAGGATTTAGGAGTCATAGTGGACTCTAAGCTATCAACTTCCCGACAGTGTTCAGAAGCCATTAAGAAGGCTAACAGAATGTTAGGATCTCATATAGCACGATCTGTGGAGTACAAGTCCAAGGAGGTTATGCTCAACCTTTATAATGCACTGGTGAGGTTTCATCTTGAGTACTGTGTGCAGTTTTGGTCTCCAGGCTACAAAAAGAACATAGCAGCGCTAGAAAAGGTCCAGAGAAGAGCGACTAGGCTGATTCCAGGACTACATGATACATGAATTATGAGGAAAGATTAAAAGAGCTGAGCCTTTACAGTTTAAAGAAAAGAAGATTAAGAGGTGACATGATTGAAGTGTTTAAAATTATGAAGGGAATTAGTACAGTGGATCGAGACTTGTATTTTAAAATGAGTTCATCAAGAACACAGGGACACAGTTGGAAACTTGTTAAGGGTAAATTTTGCACAAACATTAGGAAGTTTTTCTTTACACAAAGAACGATAGACACTTAGAACAAGCTACCAAGTAGTGTGGTAGACAGTAAGACATTAGGGACTTTCAAAACTCGACTTGATGTTTTTTGTAAGAAATAAGTGGACAGGACTGGCGAGCTTTGTTGGGCTGAATGGCCTGTTCTCATCAAGAGTGTTCTAATGTATTCTAATAAACAAAATTTAAAAAAAAACAGAAATAAAACATCAATTTGAACTCCAGCTGGGGTGTAATGAAACACAACACCAGCAGCAGCAGTCAGGCCTCAAGGATGACAGTAGGTAGATCCGCATGTCGCGAAGGAACATGCACACACCCCAAGTGCATTCAAACGCATGTTACCTCACCTCATTTAAAAGCCTTTCTACTAAACTGTTTTCTTGATTAATTAAACTGAACTCCCCAGGTTTTTTTTTTTTTTTTTTTGACTAAATATTAATGCCTGTGAGTGCTCATTAATAGGATAACTTTTTATTGAATAAAAGAAAAAAAGAACAGGTTTTTATGATATTCCTTTAATTTTTCCTCACAAATTTTCAAATGTTATATTGTGTAGTACTGTTCATATCCTCCATGACTGAAAAGCTCAATTTGTGCTGAATCAGAGAAAACAGTTGATCACAGAATCACAGAAAACAGTTGATGAGAAGGAGAAATAACTTTACATACACAACCACCGCAGTATGCCCCAGGCAGATTTTAGGGGATTTGGTCTCAAATGTTAATTAATATAGTATGGAAATACTACCAATATTTTTCTCATTACATATCAAAATATTTTTGGGTATGAACTTTGATGGAGGATTAGGGAAATTAGGAAAATTCTCTTTCATACAGTTCTTAACTTGTAAATAGAAAAATATATATGTATTGAGGCATTCCCATTTTTAGAACAGAGTCAAAACATGCAAATAAGTTACTAATATAAGATATTTAAACCCTTCCATTAATTAAATCTGTAACTGAGGGACAGCATAGGTATTCTGTAATGAAGCAGTACACAATGGTGTCTGGTTATTATCAAATTGGTGTTAATTATTGATGACCAGCACAAACAGCAAAGTATATAAGGAGGCCTTAGAAGATTTTTTCTACCTGGCAAGTAGTTTTTCAACACTTTCTCTTATTTCTATTGGCTCAGATTACTAGTATTCACAACGCAGTAGTAAAGCCAAAAGATAAGTAGGACTTTACCACCTTCTGCTTCCAATCTTTGTGGTATCATTTGTTTAACGCGTGATCTGTTCTGCCTTCCATAAAAATGAGCTTGTAACAGAGTCCAGTTTCCCAAAAAAAAGGCTTGTTAATGTGTTCCGACACAAGAATAAAAATGTTTATTAATCCTCCACTAGAGAGAGTTTTAGAACTGACTACATACTAAAATAGTGCTTTTAACTCAAACTATATCCATAAAGTTTAAAAGAATCTTTAAATTTTCATGTAAATGTGGCTCCCACAGTGTAATCCCAGTGTAGTCCACTACACTGAGACATTCTAGTCAAAGTTGTCCAGTATGTTAAAAAAGATCAGGAATGTTACATTTGTGTCAGTGATGAACACAACCATATTGCCCACATAAAAAGATTTTTTGTTCTGTTCTTACCCTCATAATTTTCTTCATGTCCAAATTTTGCTGGAGACAGCCCACCTGTGGTTTTCCAGCAACTGCAAAAAGCATTGGTAAAGGTGGACAGCCTTGATGTGGAACCACATCCTAATACATTCAAAATATTCTACACTTATGTTGTGTACCTGTTAGCAGGTGCCTGAACTGGAATAAAGTAACTTAATTCCAGACACAAATATCTGGATGAAATGCAAAAGGATGTAGTTCAGTAAAGAGATATTCCCTTCCTACTTTATCAAATTCCTTTTCTGCATCTTGAAACACTAAGGGATTGTAAAGTGCATAAAACAAGTGGTGAATGTTTGATGATAGTTGCTTGCCTCAAACTAATCCAATTTGACATTCATGTAATATTATTATTGGGAGTACTTCTAGGGAGTAGCCATCTGGACAAGCAGTTTTCCTACTTTGTAGGTAATGTAAAGCATTTCAATGTGCCACAGTTTGTCCATTTCTTTTGTGAGCAAAGCAGCAAGTGTTAACAGTACTAATGCATTAAGAAAATTACTACTATGGGCTTCAATATGTTTCATTGGATATAGACTTACAATATCCCTAAAATATACAATATATTACTTTATTCGGAGTAAATTTTATATTTTCAACATTTAAAAAATGCTATTTCATTTCACACTTCTTTTTAACATTTTTCCTTAAGTTACAATCTTATTATGATCACAGAAAAAAGCTAATAAGAGTGGAATGAATTGACTATTAATTTCTTAATTTCTCTGGCAGATAGAAGGTTAAACTCTATTAGTAGTGACAGTTTTTATATTTCAACCTTGGAATTTTATTAATTAATTTGAATATCCATCTAGGTTTTGATTTGTGTTTATAAGACATACATAAGATAATTTGTCTTCTAAGATATTCCTCCCAATGTGTTCCCACGGTCTCTATGGTCTCTATGAAAAGAAAAAAAATCCATTCCAGAAGAAATGAACACAATAAAGGGATCATCCCTTAGAATTAAATGGTCCAGCCACTAACAATATGATGTGTTTTAATAAACAATAAATTACTAAAAATAAAGATAGAAGAGGGAAAAAATGAGTAATACACAAAATAAAGAAAAAAAACACAGGTAAAATAAAAAAAGATATTAAGAAAAATAAACAAAGAAAAATCGTTCATTGAAAGGGCTAGTTAATAACAATAGCACAGAAAAAGTAATAGATTATTGAAAAATATTGAACATAAACCAATAATACATTGCTTATTTGCTTTGAAAATTCAAGTATGATTATGCGCAACTGCATATATAAATAAAAATAGAACAAATATAGTAATATAGCAGTATTAAAGGAGATATAAAAATATTTATATGAAAATGTTGGTTAAACTAGTTATGCATTTGCCTAGTTTACTTATTAGTATTATTTTCCACCATTCTGGTTTAGATTGCTAAACTGATATTACATTTTGATCATTATACTATATATTGCTTAAATTGTTGCAAACATTAATTGTAAATTAATTTCTTCTCCATTTCAGTTATTTATCGAAAACTTTCCAGATTTATTTTAATCTGTTTATAGGGGTCCTTTTTTCATCACTTGCTAGAGAAAAGTCTAGAAAGATATAATTTCTGTTATTTCCAAAAATGAAAGAAATTTCCATTCTCTCTAATATGGAATAATACCTTTTCTTTCTCCCGGAGTTTGTCAAATTTGTCAGTGAATGCTCACAGTGAACACTTATCAGGTAAATGATATATTCTTTCTTCTTTGTCTCTTCTTTATTTTGTCGATGACATCATTAAATGTTTTTAACTAAAAAGCCAGAAATAAATGTTACGGGCTACTAAATCTAGTCTCTAAGCCTTCTGGTATACTAGGGAAATGAAGAGTTTTCCCTTCTTACCATGTCTTCTGATTACATTACTATATTATTTTCAATAACCTTCCATGGCTAGCAATCTTTTATCTGTAGAATCTATACTAATAAAAGGCAAAACCCTCACTGACTGACTGACTGACTGACTCACTCACTCATCACTAATTCTCCAACTTGCCGTGTAGGTAGAAGGCTGAAATTTGGCAGGCTCATTCCTTACAGCTTCCTTACAAAAGTTGGGCAGGTTTCATTTCGAAATTCTACGCATAATGGTCATAACTAGAAGCTATTTTTCTCCATTTACTTTAAAGGAGTTGAGCTCGAAAGCCGTAGGGGGGGCGGAGTTTTGTGTGACATCATCACGCCTCCCACGTAATTACGCAGTACGTAGAAAACCATGAAGAGCTCCAAAAAGTGCTTAAGAAATCATGCATTATATAATTAAGAAGGCAGCAAAACAATTAGAAGCGAGCGAGTGACATATAAAACCATATTCAGCGGCTCACGTGAACTGACGCAGTGTGCAGACAAAAAACAACAGTTCCAAAGAGTGCTGAACAAAAACCGAATTATACTTCCACGCTCAACTAGACAATCCACACGCCGTGGTGCAATAGTAGAGGCTTCACCTCTAGCGCTGACGTCCGAGGTTCGATTACCGAGAGGGGATGCACTGAATATGTACGCACGCATTTTTATTCATTTTAACTTTGCATCCCCTTGGTTTGAGACGTATGAAAAAATATGCGGTTAACGCAGAAAGACAGATCACCAATTGAAGCTTTAAGAATAATGGATGCTTTATTCGGGATCAATGATTGTTTGGTAAAGCCATACTCAGTGTATTCATTAGATGAACGGTAAAAATGTAAGAGCAAGGGGAGGGTAACTTACTGAGGCACGCAGGCAAAACCACAATAGCACGCGGGGTCAATGTACTGTAGTGCGCGTCAACTCGATCTAAATTGCGCGATCACATTCGAAAAAATATATCTTTTCAAGTTCTGTTTAGTCCATTTGTGTCAAACTCAAGGCCCACAGGCCACATCCGGCCCGGCGTGTAATTATATCCAGCCCGCGAGATCATTTCATATACCATATTATTGTTATTAATGGCCCGGGGAGATGAAGCGCTGGTAACACAATAAACTACAGATCTCATAATGCAGCGCTTCAGCTGCCTTGTCGAAAACTTACAGCGTTAATCAAGTCTAGCTTATGATTCTGAAAGTTATTGCGAAGCTAGCTCACACGATGCCGAAAAGAAAAGGTAATTCTGAACATAGAGCCTTTAAAAACCGATGGGAGGCTGAGCATATATGTTTACTGACATTGCCGGTAAGCCCGTGTGTCTCATTTGTGGAGCTAATGTGGCTGTAATTACAGAATTTAATCTAAGACGGCACTATGAGACAAAACATCAAGATAACCTGAAAGACCTGAATGCAATGCACAAGATACAGAAAGCAGAAGAGTTAAAGAAGAATCTGACACTTCAGCAGACGTTTTTACCCGTGCAAAATCACAAAGTGATTTCAAGTGAAACTACTTTTATGGGAGACACAAATGCACCAGTGCAACTTGCCCCACTTTCCCTGTTGCCAAGTAATGTTGAACCAAGTCGGCACAACGGTGTTCCCAAATATGCATTTTGCTGATAAACTGACCGCACTGCGCACTGAGTTCGCACGGCGCTTTGGTGACTTTGAAGAACAAAAAAAGAATTTTCAGTTGTTTCTCAACCCATTTGCTGTCGATGTGGAAACTGCACCTGTGCAGATTCAGATGGAGGTGATTGAGCTGCAGTGTAATGGCACACTGAAGGCAAAGTACGATACTGCACGGCCCGCACAGTTTATTCACTCCATTCCTGCAGAAATGCTCCAGCTCCGTCTACATGCGGCTCGAACCTTGTGCATGTTTGGTACCACAATATCTGTGTGAGAAGCTCTTCTCAGTGATGAAGACTAACAAAACAGCACACAGGAGTCGCCTCACTGATGAGCACCTGCAATCCATCCTGAGAATCTCCACAACACAGAACCTCACAGCAAACATAAATGAACTTCTTGCCAAAAAAAGACGCCAGGCGTCCAGCTCTGATAAAATGACATAAGAGCAAAGACAACTGAATGATTTGGTTTGTTATTGCTGAAAAGAACACATTTTATTTATATTTCCAGGTTTTGTTATGCACCATGTTCATATTTTAATTTGTATAATTTTGACAGGATATATTTTTATGGAGAGCAAAATCTTTTGGGATATTTAAAATCTAAGTTTATTTTTTATATAAAATTACATAAGAGTAAAGAAATTTGAATGTTTGTTCTTTTAACGTTTACTTTATTTCTAACTTGTATAATTTAGACAGGATGTATTTTTATGGAGAGCAAAATATTATATGTTATTTAAGGTTTCAGTTGATTTATTCCAGAATAATATTCTGTTGACTAAATAAAAATTCCTTCTATTTAAAATTTAAATAGAACTTGAACAGAAACGATAGTTCATAATATCCACGCAGACCTGCACGTAAGAGCGGGAGTCATCCGTTTTAACAAGCAGCGTATTGCACTGATACGAAATAGCCTGCCCATTTAATTATTTAGGAATGGATAAATAAATTAAGATTTTGTACAAATAATGTTTTTCATTTTTCTTCCTTCATGGATTCTGGCACCTCCAGCAACAGTTGCTTGCACCCCAAAGACTGTATATATGTGTATATATATATATATGTGATATTGTGATATTTGGCCCGCTTATCATCCCGGCCAATACCCCCAGGCCGCCAGATGGAGCCCTCCCTGCAGTATGGAGGTGCCCCGAAGACCAGCAGGGAATCATGGACGATGTAGTTTTTATTCTCAGCCCTGCTGGATACCTCAGGGGCCGCAAGAGGGTGCTGCAGTGAGGACCGAGGATTCATTTGTGCCCTATGACCCGGAAGCTTGTCATAGGAAGAGCGACAGGCTTCCGGGGTGAAGAAAAGAACTTTTACCTGACCCGGAAGTGATTGAGGATCACATGGACTGGGGATTGAGAACACTTCTGGGTCAGGGATTATAAAAGGACTGTGGGAACTCCCAGACGGAGAGCTGAGCTGGGTGGAAGGGTGGCAACGCGTCTGGGAGCTGGAGGATTGTGTTATTGTGATTTATAGTGATTGTTTATGAGTATTGTGGTGGAGAGTGTGCTTTGTGCACTGTGGCAACAAAATAAAGTCAACAATTGGACTTTTACCTGGTGTCTGGAGTCGTGGACAGGGGTTCAAGGGAGCGAGAGTGCCCCCTATCTACCACTATATATATATATATATATATATATATATATATATATATATACTGTATGTGTGTGTGTATGTATATATATATATGTATTTGTGTGTATATATGTGTGCGTATGTATATGTATGTGTGTATATGTAGATACTGTATGTATATATATATATGTATATATATGTGGATGTATGTATATATATATGTATATATGTGTGTGTGTATATATACTGTATGTATATATATATATATATATTGTCACACACGTGCGCATAGGAGGACGTTGTGTGGACCAAGTGAAGGTAATTCCACGCCAGGCCAGGGGGGGGCGGAGTGCATTAAACCTTCTCCTATTATCTTTGCAGACCAGCCGCGGGAAAACCTTTCTGAATCAAGAGCGCCACTTCCAGTTCCGGCGCTAGAAGAGCGCCACTTCCAGTTCCGTGCCTAGGAAAATGTCACTTCCGGTTCCCACCCCTAGAGGAATGTCACTTCCGGTTCCGGTGCCTGAAACATCACTTCCTGTTTGACCATATAAAACCGCCATTTCTAACAACCTTCAGCAGTTCAGTCTTGGACTCTGTACCGTCAACTTCATTGTTGCGGAAATCTAAAATCCATTGCAGCTAGGAATATTATACGGGTGGCTGCCCCAAACTTTTCTTTACGTGTGTCAAGTCTCTTCCTTTTACAGTGGCGTAGCCGGCAGGATGATGGCCTCCTGGAGAGATCGGAAGGCTAACTTGAACCTTGACTTGACACACGTTTATAAATCAACAAAGCATCGGATGGGTAAGTACCGCTCCCGAGTTGCCGAGTGGGCGTCAGTCGGAGCGTGTTGGGGAAAACTGGAATGTGCCTCAACCCATCATCCTGTTAAAGGTCCGGGGAAAAATAGCTCCGGAACCCACAGGCTAGAGCCAGGTACATCAGGGAACGTATCGGGTGCTTATTATGACCAACCAGGTGTGGGGACTGCCCCAGCTTATCCCACGAAGGGCAAGCCCTTTAATAAAGGTGGGAGAAACCCAGGCTGGCAGGTGGAAACCATAATGGCCTGGAAATTTAATACTGCTAAGGCAACTAAGAAGCAGGCCATGGCTTTATGGGGTAAGGTAGTTGGTTGGTTACAGCCTCATAAAAATACCAGCCACCAAATAGCAGAGCAGGTGGCCTGTGCCTTATTACTCAAAAGCCTCCCCGGAAAACTCACCCAGCCGGCCTGGGGATATACAGATATTGCCGCCTTAGCGGAGATCATAGATCACTTTAGGGCAGAAACCGGCTTGGGGGCGTCAGAACGGAGCCCGTGCGAACCCGGGTGTGCTTGCGTCCCTAATACCGAGTCCCCTGGCTATAAACTGAGGCATGTTCGGGTGGACCCTGAGACGCGCCGGCGGGCACTACGAAGCAACAAAGGGGTCTGCGGAGTGAAGTGGGAGGAGGTGCGGTGTGCTCTTGCTAATCCACTGGCCTGTTCACATACGGGAAAAGTGTTAGTCAATGGAATTAAAGTAACCGCTTTATTTGATTCCGGCAGTAACATTTCCATTGTTGCTGGCCAATTAATATTACGCGACAATGGTGTAAGAATAAGACCCGCATTACCTGTATTCACGGGATGTCCGTATTATCGATCCGCCAAATGTTTTATATGCCAGGACGGCATCGTTAAAAAAATAATGGTGGCAGTGATGGATGATCCGCCCTTCCCCGTGATCCTAGGAAGAGATTGGGTCGAAATAAACAGCGTAATATAGACACTTCTCCACAATCGCTAGGTCTAGTCACGGACGCGAATTCAGCGCCCTCAACTTCCTCCACGCCGTGTTTACAGCCGGCTGGGGAGCGGACTTCGGCCTCTGGTGATGACGACGAAAGACCCGGGACGTCGCAGCCTGAAACGTCATCAGTAAGCGCTCCGACGTCTCGGGACGAAACTCCGCCCCATGAGGTCGAATCCGATCCTCTCTCACGTCTGCAGTTTCAATTCAGGCAGACGCCGGCTTCATTTAAAAGGGAACAATGGAACGATGATTCCCTTAAATTTGCAAAAAATGCAGTCGTTTTAATAGACGGCCAACACACGTCACATCCCATGCCACAAGGTCCTCACTTTGTGCTTAATAATGATCTGTTATATCGGGCAGCAGAACATGAGGGGCAGATGAGGTCACTGTTGTTAGTACCACGAACCTACCGGCGACAGGTCTGTGAACTAGCACATACCCATCTGCTGGGAGCCCATTTGGGCCCCGAAAAAACACTGGAGAGAATTAAACTCCGATTTTTTTGGCCTGGAATTAACGAGGAGGTTCGCCGCTTTTGCACATCCTGTCCAGAATGTCAATTGAGGCAAATTCCTAGGAGGGACCATGCTCCTCTAGTTCCTTTACCCTTAATTGATATCCCGTTTGAACGCATAGGGGTCGATCTGGTGGGACCCCTGGAACCCTCAGCCAGAGGTTATAAATATATAATGGTTCTGGTCGATTATGCTACTCGATTTCCAGAGGCTGTTCCGTTGCGCTCAGCTACTTCAAAAGCTATCGCACGGGAATTAGTGGGAGTATTTGCGCGTGTCGGAATCCCTAAAGAAATCCTGACGGATCAAGGCACTCCTTTTACCTCGCAGATGTTCAGGGAGACTGCCAAGCTACTTCAAATAAAGCATTTAAAGACCTCGGTATATCATCCTCAAACCGACAGTCTTGTGGAGAGGTTTAATCAAACTCTCAAACAGATGTTGCGTAAGGTAGTCAATGAGGACGGAAGGAACTGGGATCAGCTCCTCCCCCTCGTCCTTTTTGCATATCGGAAGTCCCACAAGCCTCCACGGGTTCTCACCTTTGAATTACTATATGGACGACAACCCCGGGCATATTAGACATCCTAAAGGAAGGATGGGAAGAGGAGGCTCTCCCATCAACAAATATATTGAATATATCGCAGTTACGCGATAGATTTGAAAAATTAGACCAATATTGAAAACACATATGGAGAAAGCGCAAACAGCTCAGGCCCGATGTTATAACCGTGGCACGTCTCTCCGGGAATTCCGCCCGGGAGACCGGGTCATGGTTTTAGTTCCTACCTCACACTCCAAATTATTGGCCCATTGGCAAGGCCCTTATGAAATTAAGGAGAGGAAGGGGCTGGTCGATTATTTGGTGAAACAACCGAATCGTCGACCCAGCGAGCGGATTTATCATATCAATCTGCTGAAACCGTGGAAGGATAGGGATTCCGAGCCCTCCTCCGACAGCTACGCTCTCTCTTCACTCGTCAATTATACCTTAATTTCGGACATAATTTGACTCGCCAACAACGTCAGGAGCTCGAAGCAGCTATCCTGTCTGTCCCTGAGGTAATCAGTGAAAACCCAGGTCGGACCTCCCTGGTTGCGCATGACATTGTGACGAAACCTGGGGTTATAGTCCGAGAACGTCCGTACAGAATTCCCGAGGCAAAAAGGCGAAGTGGAGTTGGAGATCAGACGAATGCTGGAGCTAGGTGTGATTGAGGAAAGTTATAGTCCCTGGTCCAGTCCTATCGTTATGGTCAGTAAGCCCGATGGAAGTTGGAGGTTTTGCAATGACTTCCGTCGGCTTAACCAAGTCTCCCAATTTGACGCCTATCCAATGCCACGAGTGGATGACCTCCTCGAGCGGCTAGGACATGCCAAATTTTTGACTACCTTAGATATGACTAAGGGGTACTGGCAGGTTCCCTTAACGGACTCCGCCAAGGAAAAGACAGCGTTCAGCACCCCTAGTGGACACTGGCAGTATCGTGTCCTCCCATTTGGATTACATGGGGCACCTGCGACCTTCCAACGCCTGGTGGATAAAGTGCTCCGTCCTCATAATTCATATAGTGCTGCCTACTTGGATGACGTTGTCATCTATTCCAACACCTGGGAGGAACACATACAGCAGGTTGGAGCTGTGTTGCGGACACTAGCACAAGCTGGACTTCGTATCAACCCAAAAAAGTGTTTCTTTGGGTTGGTAGAGGCCAAATATTTAGGCTATCTAGTGGGCCGGGGTATGGTGAGACCACAGTGTTCCAAAATTGATGCCATTGCAAATTGGCCCCGTCCGATAACCAAGAGGCAAGTACAAGCATTTCTCGGACTGGCGGGTTACTATCGCCGGTTTGTACCTCGGTTTTCCGAGAGAGCTACGCCCTTGACAAACCTCACAAAGAAGGGTCGACCTAATCATGTGGTATGGGATGAGATAACAGAAGCTGCATTCAGTGACTTGAAACTGGCCCTTACGCCAGCTCCTATATTAAAAGCACCAGATTTTTCTGAACCTTTTATTCTCCAGACGGACGCCGGACACAGGACTTGGAGCCGTGCTGAGCCAGAGCGCCAATGGAGTTGAACACCCCATAATGTACCTGAGCCGGAAACTGTTGGATCGGGAAACCAGGTATGCGGCAGTGGAGCGGGAGGCTTTGGCTATTAAATGGGCGATTACTCAGCTGAGATACTACCTCTTGGGACGTGAATTCACTCTTGTGACAGATCATGCACCCTTACAGTGGATGGCCTTGCACAGGGAGTCCAATCGCTGGGTCACGAGGTGGTTTTGGATCTCCAGCCATATAAGTATTCGGTCGTTTATCGCCGGGGTATTCTGCAGGCCAATGCTGATGCCCTTTCCAGGTGCCACGACTTCTCGGAACGGTACGCCCGACCCGATGGGCCTGGGCTGAGGGGGCCATGTCACACACGCGCATAGGAGGACGTTGTGTGGACCAAGTGAAGGTAATTCCACGCCAGGCCAGGGGGGGGCGGAGTGCATTAAACCTTCTCCTATTATCTTTGCAGACCAGCCGCGGGAAAACCTTTCTGAATCAAGAGCGTCACTTCCAGTTCCGGCGCCTAGAAGAGCGTCACTTCCAGTTCCGGTGCCTAGGAAAATGTCACTTCCGGTTCCCACCCCTAGAGGAATGTCACTTCCGGTTCCGGTGCCTGAAACATCACTTCCTGTTTGACCATATAAAACCGCCATTTCTAACAACCTTCAGCAGTTCAGTCTTGGACTCTGTACCGTCAACTTCATTGTTGTGGAAATCTAAAATCCATTGCAGCTAGGAATATTATACGGGTGGCTGCCCCAAACTTTTCTTTACGTGTGTCAAGTCTCTTCCTTTTACAATATATATATATAAATATATATATGACAACAAAACTCATAACAGTGACAAAACAATTACATTGACAATCATGTTACGTTATTTTCAAAATGTTTCCTTTGCTTTTCATTACTTCTTTAACACACTACTTCTCAGCTGCAAAGTGCGGGTATTTTACTATATATATATATATATATATATATGGCAGCAACACTCATGACAATGACAAAACAATTACATTGCCAATCATGTTACGTTATTTTCAAAATGTTTCCTTTGCTTTTCATTACTTCTTTAACACACTACTTCTCGCTGTAAGCGCGGTATTTTCCTATCCACTATATATTCAACTTGATTCAACTAAGATATTACTATGTCTTTCAGATAATCATTTTAATGACCAGACAAACTGAGTTTTCTCTTTATTTTGCTGATTTAATTTTTACATTGTTTTATTTCACTCTGTTCTATTTTCTTAAGAACAAGGGAATACCCCGCTACTGAGATACAACAGCACTGCCACTGCTCCACCATGCCCCCGACATCTTTAATTATTAACAGTATAAATTAATTTAAATGAACTTAATAGTTTACCTTTAAAATGTAAAGAAAATGTACATGCTTTAATGCATTTCATCATGAAAATATCAAGTATAAATAGAAATTAAAATGGAAATTTCATGATTAAAGGCAAATATTTGATACTAATCACAAAATAAACTTTTTTTCACTTTGTTCCTTTTTTTTTTGTCAGTGACCCTAATACTCTTCCTTACGAAGCTCCTATGCACTGTGATTCAATGCTAGGAATGATGGATACACAATTCTACACTACAGATATTAATTCTTCCCTTACATTTTTTGTCATTATAACAGAGGCGGACAATTGGGGGAACAACAAAGTGTTACAAACAAATTCAATAAATATTCAACTAAATCTATAGCTTCTATTACTAAGACTCCTGAATCTGAACAATCACAATTCACATATTTGAAATTATTGTTCAGGTGTCCAACAATGTGCATCTGGCAGAAAAGATGGCACACATTCTACTTTGCAGGATTGAATTGTTTGAACATTAAGGATCTTGGCAGAGTGGACAGAAGTCACAAATCCAGACAGAAAGAAGCAAAACTAACGACAAAAAGGCAGAAGCCCAAGCTTTTCTGACAGCAGCAAACTTTCCAGCATCCAGTATTTGCTCAGTGCTCTTGGGACAGGGGCAAACAAAGAGCGAGACTCTCCAGAGCCTTATTTAAGCAAGGTTGCCATCTGTGATCTGTTTAGTTTTGCAGCATTTGATTCTAGCAAATATTAAAGCTTGCACAACGAGGGGTGAATTTTTAATTGGTCCCCTGAGCATGCAGAGTACTTGATACAAAATACTAAATTAATATCAATTCATTAGGAAAAAAATTTCAGATGCAGACCTTCATGCAGCTTCAGAAATTACTGCAACAACAGTATTAATTGAGTTGAACTCTGGCGGAACTCACAAAAGGACTTTGACTAAGTAACTGGTGTGGATTCCTACAAAGGAGAGAGGAGTAAACTGCATGTAGTGTGATGTTAATGTATTAAAATATAAAGTAAAAGAAAATATCAGAATGTTGACTCAAGATTAACATTTTTTCTAGTGTTTCTAGTGGTTTTAATTTTAACATACACACAATTTTGCTTCACCGGATGTTTAACAAATTTTACTTGATTTAGAGTGGGAAGTAGTGCAGCACCAGGAGCGGTAAACGCTGTAAATGTACCCAAAGCTAGGCTAATTAGGGAGACAAAGTAGACCCCTGTATGATGTGTAGCATATTTTCTGTCTTTAAAGCCAATATCAGATTACATAACTTCTAGTTGGAGGGGATGTCAAACTTGATGACTGTAACTGCTAATCTTGCCAGATTGTATGACTAGAAATCACTGGGAAAGCCATATTACAAGACTGATTTCCAAAGTACTGTCAGCTCGCCTTTTTTTCTGAAATTACTAAGGGGCTCACTTCGCTTACCCATCCCCAGGTTTGGTTAACTGGATACACTGTGCAATTTTAAGAGATTGTTATTTTTATGGGAATTGTTACATATGCATTATTTTCACTTTTACTTTAAAACTTAAGTAAAACAATATTTGGAATTAACGTTTCTTCAAGATTGCATTGAATTTTGATTCCGTGTTTGGACTTATATCATGACAACACAACATATAATTGCCTGTGAGTGAATATCGCTTTCTCTCTAATAAATAAAATGACTTTTTCGAATGTTTGTCCATGCTCTTTCTTATTCGCTTAGTCGCTGACGTGTCATCCAGAACATGTAAAATTATTGTCCTGATAAAATTTATAAGAGCTGAGAGCACAGGAAGTGTGTCTGCCAAAAGCATTCACATGAATAAGAGCTGAGAGCACAGGCAGTGTGTCTGATAAAAGCATTCACACGACTGAGGTTAGATGACCATGGTCTTTTTTGAAAATAGTTGTAAGTAGGGCGTGACTTGAAAGAATCTCATGTTAAAAGTCTCTGTCTCACAGGACTTCATACCATGCCAACGTTTTTGGAATCTTTTTAATTCTCGCTGGCAACACAAATTAGACGACCTAGTCTACATTCTACTTTGTCATCTACTCTTTGTCCTTTATTTCCGGCCCCGGGCATGGACTCCGAGAAAATCACGTCTCGTCTCCTTCCAAGATTTTTTTTATAATAGAGAGAAATAATTTTTTGCTTGATCAAGCCTGTGATTGTGTGAAGGGTTTACAGGCAATAGTGAGCTAAGCAGCAATCTTTGCTCCTTTGTTTATTCCAATTCTATTGTGATATGTAAAACACAAGCCATCACACAGATAAACTTGTCCTCTGTTTGCTAGATCCAAAACTCTTGTAATCCTTATTCCTCACCGCTGTATTAGATGTGTTGTATTTCCAGATGAGTGCTCATTCCTTGTCAAACATCACACACACACAAACAAGCCCACCCCTAGGGCTTAAGACAAAAACATTTTATGATGGCAAATTGCAGATGGGTTGGAAGAGTCACTGGGTGTGACAGACAACACAACTGCCTCTAACTCCCTAAGACTATGTAAATAAAGTCGGTGACTGAAAATTGGTGATAAAGTCACATAATGTGAAAAAGCCTTAAAATATGTGACTGATATAAAGACCAAGTATTCCAAAAGAAAGGCTGGGGTATCAACCGGGAAAAACCATTTAATAGTAGAAAAAAAATAAACTAGTGCTGTTGCCTCTCTAATTATAGGGCATTCAGTAGCCAAAGATATTGACCTTAAGAGGGAGCTCCATCTCCTTCTGGGCACCATCCATTTTCATGGTGTCCCATTTGGAAGGGGCAAGCCTTCTTTGGGTAATGAAGACGGGACTAGATTTTGTCCTCTTACTTTGTCCTTTGTCCTTGGAACTGTGGTAGAGACAAAAGAAAAGATTACGCTAGCTCCATGCCTCATCTCAAGGAGGTATTGCTTATCTTCTATGATCCTGGGAAGGGGTTCCCCAGGTGTGCATGCATGACAGGTGGCAGCAGGATAACTCAGAGCATAGTTTTAAATGACTTATTGGGAGTCATGGGGAGACTTTCATTAATATACAGCCTTCTAGGTGACAGCATACATTTAATAAATATGAAGAGTTCAGCCATTTTACCTTATTAAGAGACACATAGGAATCAAAGGTGCAAAGTTTCAATGGGGATGTCAAATAACGTGACTGTATGAAGACCTTCCAGCAGTTGTAGATATCTGAAGCCTGCTCCTGTAGTCAAAGAAGGGCTGACCGAATTCAAAGAATTAATTTAAATGCTTGATCACTTCCTCATGGGCAGATGCTGGAGGCTCTTGCAAAACTTCAGGGTCTACAGAAGTGCCCAGTTTGTGAATTCTGACTCATAGATTTGTTGTTACTACTCTTAGGATCTAGCTTAGGTCCAGTAGGTTACCACCTGCTAGGAAAATGAGCCTGGACTTGGCCAGACTCCAAGACCAGGCTGTTTCTAATGAGTTTGCACGCAGTTTGTGTGAGGAACTTTCAGATTTGGGTACGACTGCAGATCCTAATGTGATGTGGGAGGCCTTCCGTGACAAGACCCTGAAGGTTGCTGAGGGTTGTGTTGGTGTTACCGGTGTTCCCAGAAGAGGTGTTTCATCTCGCAGGGCACCCTGGATATCATCGAGAGGAGTCACAGCGTACAGCTCAATGGCAACTCTGCTCTGTACCGAGAACTGAGAAGGAGCCTGTGAGGGCTCTAAGGGCAGATAAAGAGGCGTTTGTTAGAGGAATCTGTGAGCAAGTGACACACCATCTGTGGTCTAGCGACCCACGTCCAGCTTACAGAGGATTCAAAGCATTACACAAATCTGTATCTGTACCTCAGAGAGTCGCAGTCAGGGCAGCTGATAACAACAACAACAACATTTATTTATATAGCACATTTTCATACAAACAGTAGCTCAAAGTGCTTTACATATTAAAGAATAGAAAAATGAAAGACATAATTATAAAAATAAATCAACATTAACATCGAATAAGAGTAAGGTTCAATGGCCAGGGGACAGAAAACAAAAACTCCAGACGGCTGGAGAAAAAATAAAATCTGTAGGGATTCCAGACCATGATACGCCCAGTCCCTCTGGGCATTCTACCTAACATAAATGAAACAGTCCTCTTTGGATTTAGGATTCTCACGGAAGGGCTTGATGATGATGATGGTCACGTAGACTTCTTCCTTTTAATCCGTCCATCATTGTTGGAGCATCATGAAGCTTTGAGTAGGTGGAGGTGGCGCAGGCCACCACCACAAAGAAACCGGAAAAAGAAACAGAAAAGAGAGTAGGGGTCAGTACCGATTTTAGAGCCACCATGAATAGTTGTTATGATGAATTGAACATACAGAGTATCAGGATTAAGTTAAATTACGATTAAAATGAAGTTATAAAAAGGCCATGTTAAAGTAATGTGTTTTCAGCAGTGTTTTAAAGTGCTCTACTGTATCAGCCTGGCGAATTCCTATTGGCAGGCTATTCCAGATTTTAGGTGCATAACAGCAGAAGGCCGCCTCACCACTTCTTTTAAGTTTTGTTCTTGGAATTCTAAGGAGACACTCATTTGAGGATCTGAGGTTACGATTTGGAATATAAGGTGTCAGACATTCCGATATATAAGATGGGGCGAGATTATTTAAGGCTTTATAAACCATAAGCAGAATTTTAAAGTCAATTCTGAATGACACAGGTAACCAGTGTAGTGACGCTAAGACTGGTGTGATGTGTTCTGATTTTCTTTTCCTAGTTAGGATTCTAGCAGCTGCATTCTGCACTAGTTGCAAACGATTTATATCTTTTTTGGGTAGTCCAGAGAGGAGTGCATTACAGTAATCTAGTCGACTGAAAACAAACGCGTGAACTAATTTCTCAGCATCTTTCAGTGATATAAGAGGTCTAACTTTAATTATGTTTCTTAAGTGAAAAAATGCTGTCCTAATGATCTGATTAATATGTGATTTAAAATTCAGATTACAGTCAACAATCACCCCTAAGCTTTTTACCTCCGTCTTGACTTTTAATCCTAATGTATCCAGTTTATTTCTAATAGCCTCATTGTATCCATTATTGCTGATCACTAAAATTTCAGTTTTCTCTTTATTTAACTTGAGAAAATTACTATTCATCCATTCTGAGATACTAGTCAGACATTGTGTTAGTGAATCAATAGAATCGGGGTCATCAGGTGCTATTGATAAGTACAGCTGTGTGTCATCAGCATAGCTGTGGTAGCTCACGTTGTGCCCTGAGATAATCTGACCTAACGGAAGCATGTAGATTGAGAATAACAGCGGACCCAGGATAGAGCCTTGTGGAACACCATATTGGATATCATGTGTCTTCGAGTTGTAATTCCCACAACTAACAAAATATTTTCTCCCTGTCAGGTAGGATTCAAACCAATTTAAGACACTGCCAGAGAGGCCCACCCATTGACTAAGGTGATTTCTAAGAATGTTGTGATCAATGGTGTCAAATGCAGCACTCAGATCTAAGAGGATGAGAACAGATAAATGGCCTCTGTCTGCATTTACCCGCAAGTCATTTACTACTTTAACGAGTGCAGTTTCTGTGCTGTGATTTGTTCTAAAACCTGACTGAAATTTATCAAGAATAGCAGAATAGCAGAAAATATAAATAGCAGAATTTATCAAGAATAGCTTTGAGCAATAGTTAAGAGCTGATCCTTCGGCTAGGACGTTGGATATCTCTGGGTCCACGGTTCTTGAGGCTGATCCTCCAATTAGCTGTGAACCACCCAATCTCACTGAGAGTGCACAGGTGGTGAACCAGCTGAGGGGGGGAAAGGCTGCAGGGATCTGTAGTATCCGGGGTGAACTTCTCTAGGCTGATGGTAAGGCTGTCCTCCTGGCATTGCAAGCAATCTTTGCTTCCATTTGGGAGACTGGCATCATTCCAACTGACTGGAAAATGGGACTTGTCGTCCCTATCTGGAATTAAGGGTCCTGCTAGGGTCGTCCTCAATAGGATCCATGATCACTTGCTCACCTACCAGCAACGGGAACAGTCTGGTTTTACACCTAAGAAGTCTAACATCGACCGCATCCTGGCACTAAGGGTTCTCATAGAGCGCAAATGTGAATATCGGCAGAGTTTCTTTGCAGCCTTTGTCGATTTTCACAGTGTTGGGTGTTGGGCAAGGTTGTGGGGTCCAGCGGCTGTGGGGCATCTGTTGGTAAAGAAAGATTCACAGATCTAGACTTTGCTGACGATGCTGTAATCTTCGCGAAGTCAATGGAGGCTCTGATCGGGGTGCTCGAGAGACTGAGTGAGGAGTCTGAGTATCTGGGCTTGCGAGTGTCCTTGATAAAAACCAAGATCCTGGCTTTTAATGACCTCTTGGGCACAGACATCAGCAGTGTGTCTGTTTGCGGAGAGAGTGTTGACCTTGTTGAGAGGTTTACTTACCTTGGCAGTGACATTCATGTCTCTGGTGACTCTTCCTGTCAAGTCAGTAGATGGACTGGGAGAGCATGGGGGGTCATGAGGTCGCTGGAAAGGGGTGTGTGGCGCTCCCGATATATATACAAAAGGACGAAGGTCCAAGTCTTTAGAGTTCTGGTGGTTCCTGTCTTACTATATGGTTGTGAGACATGGATGTTATCCAGTGACATGAGACGAAGACTGGACTCCTTTGGTACTAGGTCTCTCCGGAAAACCATTGGGTACGATTGGTTTGACTTTGTGTTGAATGAGCGGTTGCTCATGGAGTCCCAAATGAGGCACATTACATGCATTGTGAGGGAGCATCAGTTACGGCACTACGGCCATGTGGCGCGTTTCCCTGAGGATGATCCGGCTCATAATATCATCATTGTTGGGGACTCAAGTGGAATGACCAGGCCAAGGGGTCACCCCTGAAACACCTGCCTGCGGCAGATAGAGGGTCATTTCCGGAGGGTAGGACTGGACGGCATGTCACTATACCAGTGCATGCTCTCCAACTTGACTTGACTTGACATGCTTGACCAGGAGGGAACTCAAGGAAAGGTTTATGGGCAGCTCAAGCCAGACTATAAATTACAGGAGACTAGAGGGGAGTTTAGATTATTGGTGGGGGTGTGGGGAGAAGCAGGTTCAAAAATTGGTTAAGTTTTTGTATTATAGATGTAAGAAAACTCACCTTGTTCAAGCATTCATACAGGAAAGACCAAAGGAGCAACAAGGGCTTTTTTATATTTTTTGTTCTTTTTTTATTTCTTCCTTGTTTGTTTAAAATAAAAGTTGGACATTTTTATACCTTTATTCCATCTCTGGCATTATATCCAGTGTGAAAAAGGCATGTCATGCAGAATTAGATATACTTAAAAAAATAATGCCTACATTACCAGTCCATGGAGCATTTGCCATTTATTCAGATCTGTCTAGGCTAGCAGTCTTACATACTCCAAAGGAAAATAGTAGGAAAAGATTATTTTTAATGCTGCAATCTACCCATCAGTAGTTAATTTGGGGCTTTCTTTGTTCCACACTGACAAAATGAATTTGGGCTTTCTACAAAATGCCAGCTTAGTTTTTTTTTGTGGAAAAAAGGCAAATCACAACTTGTGAGCAGAGCCCAGTATGTTTGATAGGAAGTAATCAATAATTTATTATTTGTATCAGTGTCAAACAAAAACTATATTT
>NW_024378397.1:0-20643 GCF_016835505.1 Polypterus senegalus
AGGTTCAGTTCCCAGCCATGCAATGATGGTAAAGTGGCGTAGTTACAGTACAGGAAAAAAGCTTACAGCATCCGGGATCCCAGGCATTGCCTCCCATTAAAGTACTGGCCAGGCCGCATGCGTATTTAACCTCGTAGATCAAAAGTACATCGGGTTCTTTTACACTGGTATGGCTGTAAGCAAAGCTGCACTTCATAATGCTGGTTATATAATATTTCGCGAAGATCAGGGTGGAGCGCTTCCATTGGGAAAGAAAAAAGATGCATTCAAAGCATACACTGATGTTCATGGTTCAGTGCAGCTGTCATGAATAAAAGCTTACAGCATTCGATGTTGCAGGCGATGCAAGCCGTATGCTGGGCGTCGTCGTCTTCAACTTCAAGATCGGTAGCTTTCAAACTGGTATGGCCGCAATCAGCAGCAGTTCTCCATAATGCTGGTTATAAATTGAAGTTCGGGTGGGTCTCTAACAATGGAAGGGATAAAGATGCGGTTCCCAGGCATCGCTGATGGTCCAGGTTGATTAGTACGAAATTACAGGAAAATAGCTTACAGCATCCGGGGATCCCAACCACTCTCCTCCAAGAACTGGCAGAGCGCATGCGTCAATTTTACCTCCTAGATCAAGCTACATCGGGTGCTTTTACTGGTATGGCCGTAAGCAACAGCTGCGCTTCATAATCCTGGTTATATATTGAAGATCGGGGTGGAGCGCTTCCATTGGAAAGAAAAATGATGCATTTCAAAGGCATACACTGAAGTTTATGTTCAATACAACAGTAATGAATAACAGCTTACAGCATTAGGTTGCAAAGGCGGTCTGCAATCGCGTATACTGGGCGAACCGTGCGTCTTTAAGCACAAGTTCAGACGGCACCAAGCTGGTATGGCGCAAATAACAGCAGTGCTCCATAATGCTGGTTATAAATTGAAGTTGGTCGATCGCTAGCAATGGAAAGGATAAAAGGTTGATTCCCAGCCATGCAATGATGGTCCAAGTGGCGTAGTTACAGTACAGGAAAAAAAAGCTTACAGCATCCGGGATCCCAGGGCAGCCTCCCATTTAAAAAGTGCTGGCAGAAGCGCGCATGTTGCTTACCTCGTAGATCAAAGTACATCAGGTTCCTTTTACACTGGTATGGCTGTAAGCAAAGCTGCACTTCATAATGCTGGTTATATATTGAAGATCGGTGGGGCACTTCCATTGGAAAGAAAAAGAATGCATTTCAAGGCATACACTGATGTTCATGGTTCAGTGCAACTGTCATGAATAAAAGCTTACAACATTCGATGTTGTTACCAGGCGGTCTGCAAACCACGTATACTAGGCGACCGATAAATCTTCAACTTCAAGATCGAGCGCTTTCAAACTGGTATGGCCATAATCAACAGCAGTTCTCCGCCAATGCTGGTTATAAATTGAAGTTCGGGTGGGTCTCTAACAATGGAAGGATGAGTAGTTCCAGAGCTGTCGCTGATGGTCAGGTTGATTAACGTACAGTACAGGAAATAGCTTACAGCATCCAGGGATCAACCACTCTCCCTCAAGAACTGGCAGAAGCGCATGCGTGTTTTACCTCCTAGATCAAACTACATCAGGTGCTTTTTACTGGTATGGCCGTGGCTTAACAGCTGCGCTTCATAATCTGGTTATATATTGAAGTCGGGTGGGCGCTTCCATTGGAAAAGTAAAATGATGCATTTCAAAGGCATACACTGAGATTTTATTTTCAGTACAACAGTAATGAATAACAGCTTACAACATTCGATTTTGCAAAGGCGGTCTGCAATCGCGTATACTAGGCGAACCGTCGTCTTTAACTGCAAGTTCGAGCGCTTTTAAACTGAAACATGCATAAATAACATGATGCTCCATAATGCTGGTTATAAATTGAAGTTGAATTCGATCGCTAACAATGGAAAGGATAAAGGTTCAGTTCCCCGCCATGCAATGAGGTCCAAGTGGCGTAGTTACGGTACAGGAAAAAGCTTACAGCATCCGAGGATCCCAGGCAGCCTCCCATTAAAGTACTGGCAGAAGCGCATGCGTCTTGCTCTCGTAGATCGAGTCATCAGGTTCTTTTACACTGTATGGTATGGCTGTAAACCAAAGCTGCACTTCATAATGCTGGTTATATATTGAAGATCGGGGTGGAGCGCTTCCATTGGAAAGAAAAAGATGCATTTCAAACGCACTGATGTTCGCGGTTCCGATACAGCTATGAATAAAACACAGCATTCGATGTGGCAAGGCGGTCTGCAAGCCACGTATGCTGGGCGATACGTGTCTTCAACTAAGATCCAGGGCGCTTTCAAACTGGTATGGCCATAATCAACAGCAGTTCTCCATAATGCTGGTTATAAATTGAAGTTCGGGTGGGTCTCTAACAATGGAAAGGATAAGATGCAGTTCCCAGGCTTTCTACGCTGATGGTCAGGTTGATTAGTACAGTACAGGAAAATAGCTTACAGCATCCAGGGATCCCAGCCACTCTCCCCTCAGAACTGGCAGAGCGCATACGTGTTTTACCTCTAGATCCAAAACTACATCGGGTGCTTTTACTGTGGTATGGCCAAGTAAGCAACAGCTGCGCTTCATAATCTGGTTATATTGAAGAAGATCGGGGTGGGCGCTTCCATTGGAAAGAAAAATGATGCATTTCAAGGCATACTTTCAAGTTTATATTTCAGTACAACAGTAATGAATAACAGCTTACAGCATTCGATTTGCAAGGCGGTCTGCAATCCGCGTATACTGGGCGAACCGTGCGTCTTTAACTTCCAAGTTCAGGCGGCACCCAAACCTGGTAGCCATAAATAACAGCAGTGCTCCATAATGCTGGTTATAAATTGAAGTTGAATTCGATGCATTTTAACAATGGAAAGGATAAAAGGTTCAGTTCAACCGTACGTGATGGTCAAGTGGCGTAGTTACGGTACGGGAAAAAAGCACAGCATCCGGGGATCGAGCAGCCTCCCATTCAGTACTGGCAGAGCGCATAAATATTTAACCTAAATGAATCAAGTACGCCCCGGGTTCTTTTACACTGGTATGGCTGTAGCAAAGCACTTCATAATGCTGGTTATATATTGTGAAGATCGGGGTGGAGCGCTTCCATTGGAAAGAAAAAGATGCATTTCAAAGGCATACACTGACAGTGTTCATGGTTCAATGCAGCTGTCATGAATAAAAGCTTACAGCATTCGATGTTGCAAGGTCTGCAGCCACGTATACTGGAAGCGTCGTGGTCTTCCTTCAAGATCAGAGCGCTTTCAATGGTATGGCCATAATCAGCAGTTCTCCATAATGCTGGTTATAAATTGAAGTTCGGGTGGGTCTCTAGCAATGGAAAGGATAAAGATGCGGTTCCCAGGCATCGCTGATGGTCAGGTTGATTAGTACAGTACAGGAAAATGGCTTACAGCATCAGGGATCAACCACTCTCCTCCAAGAACTGGCAGAGCGCATGCGTGTTTCCTCCTAGATCAAGCTTCATCGGGTGCTTTTACTGGTATAGCCGTAAGCAACGGCTAAACTATAATCCTGGTTATATATTGAAGATCGAGATTGGAGCGCTTCCATTGGAAAGTAAAATGATGCATTCAAGGCGCCGCAGTTTATTTTCAATTACAACAGTAATGAATAACGGCTTACAGCATTCGATTTTGCAAACGGTCTGCAATCCGCGTATACTAGGCGAACAGAGTAAGTCTTTAACTTCCAAGTTCAGACGCTTTTAAGCTAGTATGGCCATAAATAACAACCAGTGCTCCATAATGCTGGTTATAAATTGAAGTTGGTCCGATCGCTAACAATGGAAAGGATAAAGGTTCAGTTCCCAGCCAATACAATGATGGTCCAGAAGTGGCGTAGTTACAGTACAGGAAAAAACACAGCATCCGAGGGATCCCAGAGCGGCCTCCCATTAAAGTACCAGCGGAAGCGCGTATTTATATCGTAGATCAAAGTACATCGGGTTCTTTTACACTGGTATGGCTGTAAGCAAGCTGCACTTCATAATGCTGGTTATATATTGAAGATCGGGGTGACGCTTCCATTGGAATGAAAAAAGATGCATTTCAAAGGCATACACACTGATGTTTATGGTTCAGTACAACTGTCATGAATAAAAAGCTTACAGCATTCGATGTTGCGGCGGTCTGCAAGCCGCGTATACTGGGCGACCATGCGTCTTCAACTTCAAGATCAGGCGCTTTCAAACTGGTATGGCCATAATCAACGGCAGTTCTCCGCCAATGCTGGTTACATAAATTGAAGTTCGGGTGGGTCTCTAACAATGAAGGATAAGATGCAGTTCCCAGGCATACATGATGGTCAGGTTGATTAGTACAGTACAGGAAAAATAGCTTACAGCATCCGGGGATCCCAGCCACTCTCCTCCAGAACTGGCAGATCCTTGTCGTGTTTACCTGCTAGATCAAACTACATCGGTGCTTTTACTGGGTATAGCCGTAAGCAACAGCTGCGCTTCATAATCCTGGTTATATATTGAAAGATCGAGGGTGGAGCGCTGGTGGAAAATAAAATGATGCATTTCAAAGGCATACACTGAAGTTTATTTTCAATTGTATTAATGAATAACAGCTTACAGCATTCGATTTTGCAGGCGGTCTGCAATCCGCGTATGGGCAGACCGTGCGTCTTTAACTTTGAGTTCAGACGCTTTTAAACTAATTATGGCCATAAATAACAGCCAGTGCTCCATAATGCTGATTTATAGAATTGAAGGATCGGGTCGATCGCTAACAATTGAAAGGATAAAGGTTCGGTTCCCAGCCGTACAATGATGGTCAAGTGGCGTGGTTACAGTACTGCGGAAAAAAAGCTTACAGCATCGGGATCCCAAGGTACCCCATTAAAGTACTGGCAGAGCGCATGCGTATTTAACCTCGTGAATCAAAGTACATCGGGTTCTTTTACACTGGTATGGCTGTAAGCAAAAGCTGCGCTTCACATAATGCTGGTTATATATTGAGGTCGGGGTGGAGCGCTTCCATTGGAAAGAAAAAGATGCATTTCCAAAGGCATACACTGATGTTCATGGTTCCAGTGCAGCAACTGTCATGAATAAGCTTACAGCATTCGATGTTGCAAGGCGGTCTGCAAGCCACGTATACACAAACGTGCGTGCGTCTTCAACTTCAAGATCAGGCGCTTTCAAACTGAGTGGCCATAATCAGCAGCAGTTCTCCGTGCTGGTTATAAATTGAAGTTCAGGTGGGTCTCTAACAATGGAAAGGATAAAGATGCAGTTCCCAGGCATCTTCCAGTGGTCAGGTTGATTAGTACAGTACAGGAAAATAGCTTACAGCATCCAGGGGATCCCAGCCTCTCCTCCAAGAACTGAGCGCATGCGTGTTTACCTCCTAGATCCAACCTACATCAGGTGCTTTTTACTGGTATGGCCGTAAGCAACAGCTGCGCTTCATAATCCTGGTTATGTATTGAAGATCAGGGGTGGTAACTTCCATTGGAAAGTAAAATGATGCATTTCAAAGGCATACACTGAAGTTTATTTTCAGTACAACAGTAATGAATAACAGCTTACAGCATTCGATTTTACAGGCGGTCTGCAATCCGCGTATACTGGTGAACCGTGCGTCTTTAACTTCAGGATTCGGGCAACTTTTACCCAAGCTAGTATGGCCATAAATAACAACAGTGCTCCCGCCAATGCTGATTTATAATTGAAGTTCAATTCGATCGCTAACAATGGAAGGATAAGGTTCAGTTCCAGCCATGCAATGATGGTCAAGTGGCGCGTAGTTACAGTACGGGAAAAAGCTTACAGCATCCGGGGATCCCAGGCAGCCTCCCATTAAAGAGTACTGGCAGAGCGCATGCGTATTTAACCCTCGTAGATCAAAGTACATCGGGTTCTTTTACACTGGTATGGCTGTAAGCAAAGCTGCGCCATAATGCTGGTTATATAATGAAGATCGGGGTGGAGCGCTTCCATTGGAAAAGAAAAAGATGCATTTCAAGGCATACACTGATATTCATGGTTTCGTGCAACTGTCATGAATAAAACACAGCATTCGATGTTACAAAGCGGTCTGCAAGCCCGCGTATACTGGGCGATGCGTCGTAACTTCAAGATCAGGCGCTTTCAAACTGGTATGGCCATAATCAACGGCAAGTTCTCTCCATAATGCTGGTTATAAATTAGCAAGTTCAGGTGGGTCTCTAACAATGGAAAGGATAAAGATGCGGTTCCCAGGCATACGCTGATGGTCAGGTTGATTAGTACGGTACAGGAAAATAGCTTACACAGCATCCGGGATCCAACCACTCTCCTCAAGAACTGGCAAGAAGCGCGTAAATGTTTTACCTCTAGATCAAACTACGTGAGGTGCTTTTTACTGGTATGGCCGTAAGCAACAGCTGCGCTTCATAATCTAGTTATATATTGAAAGATCAGGGTGGAGCGCTTCCATTGGAAAAAGAAAAAAATGATGCATTTCAAGGCATACACTGAAGTTTATGTTCCAGTACAACAGTAATGAATAACAGCTTACAACATTCGATTTGCAAGGCGGTGCACAATCCATGGCTGATATACTAGGCGAACGATAAATCTTTAACTTCCAAGTTCAGAGCGCTTTTAAACTAAAACTAGCCATAAATAACAGCAGGCTCCATAATACTGGTTATAAATTGAAGATTCGGGTCGTCGCTAACAATGGAAAGGATAAAGGTTCAGTTCCCGCCATGCAATGAGGGGTCCAAGTAAATAGATACAGTACAGGAAAAAGAAACACAGCATCCGGGGATCCCAAGCAGCCTCCATTAAAGTACTGTGGGCGCGTCGTGTTTAACCCTCGTGAATCAAAGTACTTCGGGTTCTTTACTGGTGTAACAGCAAGCCAGCTGCACTCATAATGCTGGTTATATATTGAAGATCGAAATTGTGGAGCGCTTCCATTGGAAAGAAAAAGATGCATTTCAAGGCATACACTAGTGTTCATGGTTCAGTGCAACTGTCATGAATAAAAGCCACAGCATTCGATGTTGCAAGGCGGTCTGCAAGCCCGTATACTGGGCGATCGTGCGTCTTCAACTTCAAGATCAGAAGCTTTCAAGCTGGTGGCCGCAATCAGCAGCAGTTCTCCGCAATGCTGGTTATAAATTGAAGTTGGTGGGTCTTTCTAACAATGGAAGGATAAAGATGCAGTTCCCAGGCATGCGCTGATGGTCAGGTTGATTAGTACAGTACAGGAAAATAGCTTACAGCATCGGGGATTGACCCTCTCCCCTCAAGAAACTGGCAGAGCGCATGCGTGTTTCTCTGGTTCAAACTACATCAGATTGCTTTGGTATGGCCGTAAGCAACAATAAACTTCATAATCTGGTTATATATTGAAGATCGGAATTGGGCGCTTCCATTGGAAAAAGAAAAATGAAGTGCATTTCAAGGCATACACTGAAGTTTATGTTCAGTACAACAGTAATGAATAACGACTTACAGCATTCGATTTTGCAGGCCGGTCTGCAATCCGGCGTATACTAGGCCGGGCTCGTCGTCTTTAACTGTTTCATTTTTAAACTAGTATCGTATAAATAACAACAATTAACTCCATAATGCTGGTTATAAATTGAAGTTAGATTCGATCGCTAACAATGGAAAGATGAGGGTTCCAGTTCCCAACCGTACAATGATGGTCAAGTGGCATAGTTACAGTACAGGAAAAAGCTTACGCAGCATCAAGGATCTGGGCAGCCTCCCATTAAAGTACTGGCAGAAGGCGCTGTGCGTGTTTAACCTCGTGAATCCATGGGTTCTTTACTGGTATGGCTCAACCAGCTGCCTTCTGTGCTGGTTATATATTGAAGATCGAGGGGTGGAAGCGCTTCCATTGAAAGAAAAGTGCATTTCAAAGGCATGCGATGTTCATGGTTCAGTGCAACTGTCATGAATAAAAGCTTACAACGTCGATGTTTGCAAAGGCGGTCTGCAAGCCACGTATACTATGGGCATTGTCTTCAAAGATCAGGCCCTTTCAAACTGGTATAGTATAATCAACCTTGATTCTCCATAATACTGGTTATAAATTGTGAAGTTCGGAATTGGGTCTCTAACAATGGAAGGATAAAGGCAGTTCGACATACGCTGAATGTCAGGTTGATTCATTGTTGATGGGATCTCCAGTCAAATGATTGATGTTCAGTTGGATTATGATCGTGGTCTTTAACTTCAGGATTCAGACGCTTTTAAACTGGTATGGCCATTAATAACAGCCAGTGCTCATAATGCTAGTTTATAAATTGAAGTTCAAGTCAAATCGCTAACAATGGAAAGGATAAAGGTTCAGTTCCCAGCCGTACAATGGTAATTCAAGAGTAGGCGTGGTGCAAAGGCAGGAAAAAAGCTTGCATCAAAGGATCCAGGCGAAGCCTCCCATTAAAAGTACTGGCAGGCGCGTAAATATTTAACCTCGTGAATCCAAAGTACATCGGGTTCTTTTACATAGTATGGCTGTAAGCAGCTGCACTTCGCAATGCCGATTTATATATTGAAGATCGAAGGTGGGCCTTTGGTGGAAAGAAAAAAGGTATTTCAAAGGCATACACACTGATGTTCATGGTTCAGGTGCAACTGTCATGAATAAAGCTTACAGCATTCGATGTTGCTGGGCGGTCTGCCAAGCCACGTATGCTGGGCGTCGTAAGTCTTCAACTTCAAGATCAGAAGCTTTGAAACTGGTATGGCCATAATCAACAGCAGTTCTCAATACTGGTTATAAATTATGAAGTTGAATTGGGTCTCTAACAATGGAAAGGATAAAGATGCAGTTCCCAGAAGGGCATCGCTGATGGTCAGGTTGATTAGTACAGTACGGGAAATAACACATCCGGGGATCCTCCCCTCAAGAACTGGCAGAGCGCATGCGTGTTTTACCTCTAGATCAAACCATCGGGTGCTTTACTGGTATGGCCGTGAAAGCAACAGCTAAACTATAATCCTGGTTATATATTGAAGATCTAAATTGGAGCGCTGCATTGGAAAGAAAAATGGTGCATTTCAAGGCATACACTGAAGTTTATGTTCAGTACAACAGTAATGAATAACAGCTTACAGCATTCGATTTTGCAAGGCGGTCTACGTCGCGTATGAATAGAACCGTCGTCTTTAACCCAAGTTCAGGCGGCTTTTAAACTAAGCCCATGGCCATAAATAACCAGCAGTGCTCCATAATGCTGGTTATAAATTGAAGTTAAGACGATCGCTAACAATTGAAAGGATAAGTTCAGTTCTGACCATGCAATGATGGTCAAGTGGCGTAGTTACGGTACAGGAAAAAAGCTTACAGCATCCGGGGATCCCAGGCAGCAGCCTCCCATTAAAGGCTGGCAGAAGCGCGTAAATGTTTAACCTAGAATCAAGTACATCGGGTTCTTTTACCAGTATGGCTGTAAGCAAAACACGCTTCATAATGCGCTGGTTATATATTTGAAGATCGGGGTGGAGACGCTTCCATTGGAAAGAAAAAGATGCATTTCAAGGCATACACTGATATGTTCATGGTTCCAGTGCAACTGTCGCGGAATAAAAGCTGGCATTCGATATTTTGCAAGGCGGTCTGCAAGCCACGTATACTGGGCGATAAATGCGTCTTCAACTTCAAGATCAGGCGCTTTTCAAACTGGTATGGCCATAATCAACAGCAGTTCTCCATAATACTGGTTATAAATTGAGATGGTGGGTCTCTAACAATGGAAAGGATAAAGATGCAGTTCCCAGGCATACGCTGATGGTCAGGTTGATTAGTACAATTACTGGGAAAATAACACAGCATCCGGGATCAGCCACTCTCCCCTCAAGAACTGGCAGGCACGCGTGTTTTTACCTCTAGATCAACCACCATCAGGTGCTTTACTGGTATGGCCGTAAGCAACATGCGCTTCATGTCCTGGTTATATATTATTGAAGATCGGGGTGGGCGCTTCCATTGGAAAGTAAAATGATGCATTTTCAAAGGCATACACTGAAGTTTATTTTCAGTACAACAATATTGAATAACAGCTTACAGCATTCGATTTTGCAAGGCGGTCTGCAATCGCGTATACTGGGCGAACCGTCGTCTTTAACTGAGATTGAGCGCTTTTAAACCTGGTATGGCCATAAAATAACAGCAGTGCTCCATAATGCTGGTTATAAATTGAAGTTCCGGGTCGATCGCTAACAATGGAAAGGATAAAGGTTCAGTTCCAGCCATGCAATGATGGTCAGAGTAGGCGTGGTTACGAAATTACAGGAGAAAAGCTTACAGCATCCGGGATCAGGCAGCCTCCATTAAAGTACTGGCAGAGCGCGTAAATTTATCTCGTAGATCAAAATTACGCCGGGTTTCTTTACACTGGTATGGCTGTAAGCAAAGCGCACTTCGTAATGCTGGTTCGCAGTAAGGTCGGGGTGGAGCGCTTCCATTGGAAAGAAAAAAGATGCATTCAAAGGCATACACTGATGTTCATGGTTCAATTACTGTATCACTTGAATAAAGCTTACAACATTCGATGTTGCAAGAGCGGTCTGCAAGCCCGTATACTGGGCGATAAATGCGTCTTCTTCAAGATCAGGCGGCTCAAACTGGTATGCATAATCAACAGCAGTTCTCCATAATGCTGGTTATAAATTGAAGTTCGGGTGGAGTCTCTAATAACAATGGAAAGGATAAAAGTGCAGTTCCCAGGCATACGCTGATGGTCAGGTTGATTAGTACAGTACAGGAAAATAACACAGCATCCGGGGATCCCAGCCTTTCTCCCCTCAGAACTGGCAGAGAAGCATCGTGTTTACCTCCTAGATCAAACTACATCGGTGCTTTTACTGGTATGGCCGTAAGCAACAGCTGCTTCATAATCCTGGTTATATATTGAAGATCGGGTGGGCTTGGCTTCCATTGGAAAAGAAAAATGGTGCATTTCAAAGGCATACTGAAGTTTATATTCAGTACAACAGTAATGAATAACGACTTACAGCATTCGATTTTGCAAGGCGGTCTGCAATCGCGTATACTATAGGCGAACCGTGCGTCTTGCTTCAAGTTCAGACGCTTTTAAACTAGTATATTATAAATAACAGCAAATACTCCCATAATGCTGGTTCTCGTTGAGATTCAGGTCGATCGCTAACAATAGAAAGTTAAGTTCCAGTTCCCAGCCGGCAATGATGGTCAAGTGGCATAGTTACAATACAGGAAAAAAGCTTACAGCATCCGAGGATCCCCAGGCGGCCTCCCATTAAAGTACTGGCAGAGCGCATGCGTCGGTTTAACCTCGTAGATCAAAGTACATGGGTTCTTTTACACTGTATGGTATGGCTGTAAGCAAAAAGCTGCACTTCATAATGCTGGTTATATATTGAAGATCGAGATGGGCCTTCCATTGGAAAGAAAAAGATGCATTTCAAGGCATACACTGATGTTCGTAGTTCAGTGCAACTGTCATGAATAAAAGCACAGCATTCGATGTTTGTAAGGCGGTGCCAAGCCACGTATACTGGGCGATACGTGCGTCTTCAACTTCAAGATCAGGCGCTTTCAAACTGGGTATGGCCATAATCAGCAGCAGTTCTCCATAATGCTGAACATAAATTGAAGTTGGTGGGTCTCTAACAATGGAAAGGATAAGTGCAGTTCCCAGGCATACGCTGATGGTCAATTTGATTAGTATTGCAGTACGGAAAGCGGCACAGCATCCGGGGATCAGCCACTCTCCCCTCCAAGAACTGGCAGAGCGCATCGTGTTTACCTCCTAGATCAGCCTACATCCGGAATTGTGCTTTTTACTGGTATGGCCGTAAGCAACAGCTGCGCTTCATAATCCTGGTTATATATTGGTGAAGATCAGGGTGGGCGGCTTCCATTGGAAAATAAAATGATGCATTTCAAAGGCATACACTGAAGTTTATTTTCAGTACAACAGTAATGAATAACAGCTTACAGCATTCGATTTTGCAAGGCGGTCTGCAATCGCATATACTGGGCGAACCGTGCGTCTTTAACTTAAGTTCAGACGGCACTTTTAAACTAGTATGTATAAATAACAGCAGTGCTCCACATATTGCTGGTTATAGAATTGAGTTCGAGGTCGATCGCTAACAATGGAAAGGATAAAGTTCAGTTCCCAGCCGTACAGCATTGGATAAATGTAGCGTAGTTACAGTACAGGAAAAAAGCTTACAGCATCCGAGGATCTGACAGCCTCCCACATTAAAGTACTGGCAGAGATAAATGTTTAACCTCGTAGATCAAGTACGTGGTTCTTTTACTGGTATGGCTGTGGCTTGAAGCTGCACTTCATATGCTGGACATATGTTGAGAGATCCGGGTGGAGCGCTGCATTGGAAAGAAAAAGATGCATTCAAGGCATACGCACGGTATTTCATGGTTCCAGTGCAACTGTCGCCAGACAAAAGCTTACGGCATTCGATGTTGCAAGGCGGTCTGCAAGCCACGTATACTGGGCGATACGTGCGTCTTCAACTTCAAGATCAGGCGCTTTCAGGCTGGCATGGCCGCCAATCAGCAGCAGTTCTCCATAATGCCAGTTTATAAGGGTGAGTTCGGGTGGGTCTCTAACAATGGAAGGATATAATTACGGTTCCCAAGGCATACGCTGATGGTCAGGTTGATTAGTACAGTACAGGAAAATAGCTTACAGCATCCGGGGATCAGCCGCTCCCCTCAAGAACGGCAGATCAACAGCGTGTTTCTGGTCAAACTACATCAGGTGCTTTTACTGGTATAATAATAAAGCAACAGCTGCGCTTCGCAATCCTGGTTATATTGAAAGATCAGGGTGGGCCTTCCATTGGAAATAAAATGATGCATTTCAAAGGCATACTAGAAGTTTATTTCAGTACAACAGTAATGAATAACGGCTTACAGCATTCGATTTTTGCAAGGCGGTCTGCAATCGCGTATATACTAAATGAACAAATGCATCTTTAACTTCCAAGTTCAGACGCTTTTAAACTGGTATAGCCATAAATAACAGCAGTGCTCCATAATGCTAGTTATAAATTGAAGTTCGGGTCGATCGCTAACAATAGAAAGGATAAAAGGTTTCAGTTCCCAGCCGCTGACTGATGGTCAAAATTAGCGTAGTTACAGTACAGGAAAAAGCTTACAGCATCCGGGATCCCAGGCAGCCTCCCATTAAAGTACTGGCAGAGCGCGTAAATCTGTTCAACCTGAATCAAAGTACATCGGGTTCTTTTACACTGGTATGGCTGTAAGCAAAAGCTGCACTTCATAATGCTGGTTTATATATTGTTGAAGATCAGGGTGAGCCTTCCATTGGAAAGAAAAAAGATGCATTTCAAAGGCATACACTGATATTTCATGGTTCAGTGCGCTGTATCATGAATAAAGCTTACAACGACCCGATGTTGCAAGGCAGTCTGCAAGCCACGTACTAGGCGATACGTGCGTCTTCAACTTCAAGATCAGGCGCTTTCAAACTGGTATGGCCATAATCAACAGCAGTTCTCCATAATGCACGGTTATAAATTGAAGTTCAGGTGGGTCTCTAACAATGGAAAGGATAAAGATGCAGTTCCAGGCATACGCTGATGGTCAGGTTGATTAGTACAGTACGGGGAAAATAGCTTACGGCATCCAGGGGATCCCAGCCACTCTCCTCTCAAGAACTGGCAGAGCGCATGTGTTTTACCTCCTAGATCAACCATGGTGCTTTTTTACTGGTATGGCCGTAAGCAACTGTAACCATAATCCTGGTTATATATTGAAGATCAGGTGGAAGGCACTTCCATTGGAAGTAAAATGATGCATTTCAAAGGCATACACTGAAGTTTATTTTCGATACAGCAATGAATAACAGCTTGCTGGCATTCAGTTTTTGCAGGCGGTCTGCAATCCGCGTATACTGGGCGAACAAATGCGTCTTTCTTCCAGTTCAGACGCTTTTTAAGCTAGTGTGTGCATAAATAACGCTTGATGCTCCATAATGCTGGTTATAAATTGAAGTTCGGGTCGATCGCTAGCAATGGAGGATAAAGGTTCAGTTCCCAGCCATGCAATGATGGTCAATGGCGTAGTTACAGTACAGGAAAAAACACAGCATCCGGGATCCCAGGCGGCCTCCCATTAAAGTACTGGCAGAGCGCATGCGTATTTAACCTCGTAGATCAAAGGGCATCGGGTTCTTTACACTGGTATGGCTGTAAGCAAAGCTGCACTTCATAATGCAGTTTGTATAATATTGAAGATCCGGGGTGGGCGCTTTGTTGGAAGAAAAAGATGCATTTCAAAAGGCATACACTGATGTTCATGGTTCAGTGCAACTGTATCATGAATAAAAGCTTAGCATTCGATGTTGCAAAGGCGGTCTGCAAGCCACGTATACTGGGCGATACGTGCGTCTTCAACTTCAAGATCAGGCGCTTTCAAGCTGGTATGGCCGCAATCAACAGCAGTTCTCCATAATGCTGGTTATAAATTGAAGTTCGGGTGGGTCTCTAACAAGGGAAAGATAAAGATGCAGTTCCCAGGCGCGCTGATGGTCAGGTTGATTAGTACGGTACAGGAAAATAGCTTACGGCATCCGGGGATCAGCCGCTCTCCCCTCAAGAACTGGCAGATCGCGTACGTGTTTTACCTGCCTAGATCAAACTACATCAGGTGCTTTTACTGGTATGTGTAACCCAACAGCTGCGCTTCATAATCCTGGTTATATATTGAAGATCAATTGGGCCGCTTCCATTGGAAAGTAAGGCTGATGCATTTCAAGGCATGCACAGAAGTTTATTTTCAATGCAACAGTAATGAATAACAGCTTTACAGCATTCGATTTTGCAAGGCGGTCTGCAATCGCGTATACTGGGCGAACCGTGCGTCTTTAACTTTAAGTTCAGACGCTTTTAAACTAGTATGGCCGCAAATAACAGCAGTGCTCCCATAATGCTGGTTATAAATTGAAGTTCGGGTCGATCGCTAACAATAGAAAGGATAAAGGTTCAGTTCCCAGCCATGCAATGATGGTCAAGTGGCGTAGTTACAGTACAGGAAAAAAGCAGACAGCATCCGGGGATCCCAGGCAGCCTCCCATTAAAGTACTGGCAGGGCGCATCGTATTTAACCCTCGTAGATCAAAGTACATCGGGTTCTTTTACACTGTGGTATGGCTGTAAGCAAAGCTGCATATAATGCTGGTTATATATTGAAGATCGGGGTGGGCCTTCCATTGGAAGAAAAAGATGCATTTCAAAGCATACACTGATGTTCATGATTCAGTGCAGCTGTCATGAATAAACTTACAGCATTCGATGTTGCAAGGCGGTCTGCAAGCCACGTATACTGGGCGATACATTGAAATCTTCAACCCTTCCAAGATCAGGCGCTTTCAAACTGGTATGGCCATAATCAACAGCGAGTTCTCCATAATGCTGGTTATAAGTGTTTGAAGTTCGAATTGGGTCTCTAACAATGGAAAGATAAAGATGCAGTTCAGGCATACGCTGATGGTCAGGTTGATTGTACAGTACAGAAAATAGCTTACAGCATCCGGGGATCAGCACTCTCCTCCAGAACTGGCAGAGCGCGTCATTTTACCTCTAGATCCCAACCTACTCGGGTGCTTTTACTGGTATGGCCATGCGCTAACAGCTGCGCTTCATAATCCTGGTTATATATTGAAGATCGTCCGGTGGGCGCTTCCATTGGAAAAGTAAAATGATGCATTTCAAAAGCATACACTGAAGTTTATTTTCAGTACAACAGTAATGAATAACAGCTTACATTCAGTTTTCAAGGCGGTCTGCAATCCGCGTATACTGAAGCGAACCGATCGTCACAACTTCCAAGTTCAGACGCTTTTGAAACTAGTATGTGCATAAATAGCAGTGCTCCATAATGTAGTTTATAAATTGAAGTTCAGGTCGATCGCTAACAATGGAAAGGATAGTTTCGATTTCCCAGCCATGCAGCGGTCCAAGTGGCGTGGTTACAGTACAGGAAAAAGCTTACAGCATCCCGGGATCCCAGGCAGCCTCCCATTAAAGTACTGGCAGAGCGCATGCGTATTTAACCTCGTAGATCAAAGTACATCCGGGTTCTTTTACTGGTATGAAAACAGCAAGCAAAAGCTGCACTTCCATAATGCTGGTTATATGTATTGAAGATCGGGGTGGAGCGCTTCCATTGGAAGAAAAAAGATGCATTTCGAGCCACTGATGTTCATGTGGTTCCAGTGCAACTGTCATGAATAAAGCTTGCATTCGATGTTTGCAAGGCGGTCTGCAAGCCACGTATACTGGGCGATGCATTACGTCTTCAACCTCCAAAAGATCAGAGCGCTTTCAAACTGGTATGGCCATAATCAACAGCAGTTCTCCATAATGCTGGTTATAAATTGAGATTCGGGTGGGTCTCTAACAATGGAAAGGATAAAGATGCAGTTCCCAGGCATACGCTGATGGTCAGGTTGATTAGTACAGTACAGGAAAATAACACAGCATCCGGGATCCCAGCCACTCTCCTCAAGAACTGGCAGATCGCATACGTGTTTTACCTGCTAGAATCCAAACTACATCGGGTGCTTTACTGGGCCATGGCCGTAGCAACGGCTGCGCTTCATAATCCTGGTTATATATTGAAGATCAGGGTGGAGCGCTTCCATTGGAAAGTAAAATGATGCATTTCAAAAGGCATACACTGAAGTTTATTTCAGTACAACAGTAATGAATAACAGCTTACAGCATTCGATTTTGCAAAAGGCAGTCTGCAATCCAGCGTATGCTGGGCGAACCGTGCGTCTTTAACTTTAAGTTCAGACGCTTTTAAACTGAGCCAGCAGCCATAAATAACAGCAGTGCTCCGCGTACTGGTTATAAATTGAAGTTCAGGTCGATCGCTAACAATGAAAGCGTAAAGGTTCGGTTCCCAGCCATGCAATGATGGTCAAGTGGCGTAGTTACAGTACAGAAAAAAAGCACAGCATCCAGGGATCCCAGGCAGCCTCCCATTAAAGTACTGGCGGAAGCGCATGCGTCATTTAACCCTCGTAGATCCAAAAGTGCATCGGGTTCTTTTTTTTACACTGTGGTATGAAAGCAAGCAAAAGCTACTTCATAATGCTGGTTATATATTGAAGATCGAGGGTGGAGCCTTCCATTGGAAAAGAAAAAGATGCATTTCAAGGCATACACTGATGTTCATGGTTCGATGCAACTGTCCGCGAATAAAAGCTTACAGCATTCGATGTTCTGGGCAGTCTGCAAGCCATGTACTGGGCGATACGTGCGTCTTCAACTTCAGATCAGAGCGCTTTCAAACTGGTATGGCCATAATCAACAGCAGTTCTCCATAGTACAGTTTATATATTGAAGATCGGGTGGGTCTCTAACAATGGAAAGGATAAAGATGCGGTTCCCAGGCATACGCTGATGGTCAGGTTGATTAGTACAGTACAGGAAAATAACACAGCATCCGGGGATCCCAGCACTCTCCCCTCAAGAACTGGCAGAGCGCATGCGTGTTTACCTCCCCTAGTCAACCTACATCGGGTACTTTTACTGGGTATGGCCGTAAGCAACAGCTGCGCTTCATAATCCTGGTTATATATTGAAGATCGGGTGGAGCGCTTCCATTGGAAAATAAAATGATGCATTTCAAAGAGGCATACACTGAAGTTTATTTTCAGTACAACAGTAATGAATAACAGCTTACAGCATTCGATTTTGCAAAGGCGGTCGTGCAATCCCGCGTATACTAGAAGCGAACCGTGCGTCTTTAACTTCCAAGTTCAGGCGGCTTTTAAACTAAAATATGGCCATAAATAACAGCAGTGCTCCTGTGCTGGTTATAAATTGAAGTTCAGGTCGATCGCTAACAATGGAAAGGATAAGTTCCAGTTCCCAATATTGCAATGATGGTCAAGTGGCGTGGTTACAATTACAGGAAAAAACACAGCATCCGGGGATCCCAGGCAGCCTCCCGATAAAGTACTGGCAGAAGCATGCGTGTTAACCTCGTAGATCAAAGTACATCGGGTTCTTTACACACTGGTATGGCTGTAAGCGGCTGCCATAATGCTGGTTATATATTGAAGATCAGAATTGGGCGCTTCCATTGGAAAGAAAAAAAGATGCATTTCAAAGGCATACACTGATGTTCTTGAAAGGTTCAGTGCAACTAATCATGAATAAAGCTTACAGCATTCGATGTTGCAAAGGCGGTCTGCAGAAGCCATTATGCTGGGCGATACGTGCGTCCTTCAACTTCAGATCAGGCGCTTTCAGAGCTGGTATGTGCATAATCAACAGCAGTTCTCCATAATGCTGGGTTATAAATTGAAGTTCAATTGGGTCTCTAACAATGGAAAGGATAAAGATGCGGTTCCCAGGCATCGCTGATGGTCGGGTTGGTGGTACAGTACAGGAAAATAACACAGCATCCGGGGATCCCAGCCACTCTCCTCAAGAACTGGCGAGCATGCGTGTTTACCCTCCTAGATCAACCACCATCCAGGTGCTGCTGGTATGGCCGTAGCAACAGCTCGCTTTATAATCCTGATTTATGTTAGAAGATCTAAAGGGTGGGCTTCCATTGGAAAGCAAAATGATGCATTTCAAAGAAGGCATACACTGAAGTTTATTTTATTTTAACAGTAATGAATAACAGCTTACAGCATTCGATTTTGCAAGGCGGTCTGCAATCCGCGTATACTGGGCGAACCGTGCGTCTTTTCTTCCAAGTTCAGGCGGCACCCAAACTGGTATATTATAAATAACAGCAGTGCTCCGCAATGCTGGTTATAAATTGAAGTTAGGTCGATCGCTAACAAGGGGAAAAAAGGTTCAGTTCCAGCCATATATGGTCAAGTGGCGTAATCAGACAGGAAAAATACAGCATCCGGGGATCCCAAGGCAGCCTCCATTAAAAGATACTGGCAAGGGCATGCTTTTACTGTAGATCAAAGTACATGGGTTTTTACACTGGTATGGCTGTAGGCAAAGCTGCACTTCATAATGCTGGTAATATTGAAGATCGGTGGGCGCTTCCATTGGAAGAAAAAGATGCATTTAAAGGCATTACACGATGTTCAGGTTCAGTGCAACTGTCATGAATAAAAGCTTACAGCTTCGATGTTCAAGACGGTCTGCAAGCCACGTATACTGGGCGATCGGCGTTTTTCAACTTCAGATCAGGCGCTTTCAAACTGGTATGGCCGAATCAGCAGTTCTCCATAATGCTGGTTTTAAGGGATTCGTGGGTCTCTAACAATGGAAAGGATAAAACGAGTTCCCAGGCATACGCTGATGGAGGTTGATTAGTACAGTACAGGAAAATGACAAAAGCATCCGGGGTCCAGCCACTCTCCCTCAGAACTGGGAGGCATGCGTGTTCCCCATAGAAAAAGAGGTGCTTTTACTGGTATGGCGTAACAACAGCTGCGCTTCATAATCCTGTTATATTGAAGATCGGTGGCCCTTGGAAAGTAGATGATGCATTCAAAGGCACACTGAGTTTATTTCAGTACAACAGTAATGAATAACAGCTTACAGCATTCGATTTTGCAAGGCGGTCTGCAATGGTTCTGGGCGAACCGCGTCTTTAACTCAATTAGCCGCTTTTAAGAGGTTAGTTCAAAAAACAATGCTCCATAATGCTGGTATAAATTAAGTTCGGTCGATCGCTAACAATGAAAGGATAAAGGTTCAGTTCCAGCCATGCAATGATGGTCAAGTGGCGTAGTACAGTACAGGAAAAATTAAGCATCCGGGGATCCAGGGCCCCCCATTAAAGTACAGCTTGAAGCGCATGCGTAGGGTTTTAACCTCGTAGATCAAAGTACACGGGTTCTTTTCACTGTGTAGGCTGTAGCAAAACTGCACTTCATATGCTGGATTATTTATTAAGATGGGGCCCTTTCCCTTGGAAGGAATGCAAAGGCATGCTGATGTTCATGTTCAGTGCAGCTATCAGAATAAAAGCTACAGCTTCGATGTTGCAAAGGCGGTCTGCACACGTATACTGGGGATTTTCAGCTTCAAGATCAGGCGCTTTCAAACTGGATGGCCGCACAGCAGCAGTTCTCCATAAGCATTAATTGAAGTTCGGGTGGGTCTCCTAACATGGAAAGGATAAAATGCAGTTCCCAATGCTGATGGTCAGGTTGATTGTACAGTACAGGAGAAATAGCTACACGAGGATCTACCCTCCTCAAGACTGGAAGGCAGCTCGTTTCTCAGTCAACCATCGAGTGCTTTTACTTGGGAGGCCTAGCAAGTGGGTTCATAATCCTGGTTATATATTGAAGATCGGGTTGGGCGCTTCCATTGGAAGAAAATGATGCATTTCAAAGCCTTGCAAAATTTATTTCAGTACAACAGTAATGAATAACAGCTTACAGCATTCGGTTTTGCAAAGGCGGTCTGCAATCGCGTATACTGGGCGAACCTGTATCTTTTCGTTCAGGCTTTTAAATGGGATCCAAAAACGGTGCTCCATAATGCTGGTTATAATTGAAGTTTCGATGCTTTTAATGGAAAGGATAAAGGTTCAGTTCCCAGCCACTGATGGTCAAGTGGGGGGATTACAGTACAGGAAAAAAAAGCTTACAGCCCCATCCGGGGGGGGAAAAAAATTTTTTTTTTT
>NW_024378398.1:0-12670 GCF_016835505.1 Polypterus senegalus
AAATACATGGAATTAGATAAAAGGCCATCCATGGTACAGCGAACCATGAAGTTCAGAGTGTTTGGTTGGGTCATCTAGGCTAAGAACATAGGGTTCCACTTTACCTAAAGAATTACAGACACACTCTCAATATAAGCCATGGCCGCTCATTATGTGAGATTTTTATTGACTTACTGACTGAACTGCTTAGCTCCTGAATAAGCTCACTTGAGACCTCTTTCCTCTTGTCTTTGTTTCGTCTTGTGTTTTAGTTTCCTCTTTGGTTTGTCATCTTTGCTTCCCCGGCAGTGCAAGTGGCTGTGAAGACTTGACTGATGTCTGCAACCCTCAGTACACAACCTGTACGACTGTGGCGGTCAAAGACAGCATCGGTAAGTGTGAGCGAAAAGCAAAGCGCAGGAATACAGAGGGCCACAGGAAAAGGCCTTCTCTACTCGATAAAGGGGACTCCATCTATACAGATGAAGATCTGAGCAAAAGATAGAGAATTTATGGCACAGGATCCTGAAAGGTTTTTCTAGTTTATCTAATTCGGAATGCTCACTGATCATACAATCTCGGGGCAGACAATTTAATAAGACTTTCTGAGATTTTTGAGAAATAAAAGCCACATTGAAACATGAAGTGAGCAATGATTGGAGACTCCAGATTCAAAGAGTGCAAGGGCCCTCAGCGATAAACAGATTCCCACATCGCCCACAGCTAATGAAGTGTCTTACACTTTTTTCTCGGTTTCAGGTGGTTATTTGAATGACTACATCCAGCAATACTGCACCATCCCAGACAGCTGTAATGAGACAACTTCCATTAACTTTGGAGAGGGCAGCATAACAAGAACAACCGAATGCTGTGACACCGACTTTTGTGAGGCGCCAGTGCAAGAAGGTTAGCAGAGGCTTTGACTTTCACAATCCACATCATTGTGAAGAGATCAAGAACAGAATATCTCAATGCATTCAACCCTGACTTTTGATGCAAAGCTTTCATGTTACTGATGAGAGCCATGGAATAAGTGACCAAGTAGTTCGGTAGATGGTAGGACTTTAAGGACCTTCAGAACATGGACTTGATGAAATTTTAAAAGAATTATGTGGATAGGACTAGCAAGCTTTGTTGAGCTGAATTGCCTGCCCTCATTTAAACTTCTCCATAGGCCTAATGATGTCACATTAATCACAGACATTTACTAAGATACTCCAGCCATCCACAGTCATTTCAGACTTGAAATGTGCTCAAGGTAGGAACCAACCCTGGACAGGATGGCAGTGTTTTTCAGGGTAGACCCCTACACTAGAAGTGACCATCTAAAGTGTCAAAGAGCATGTGCAAGTTAGTCTGGTTTTCACCAAAATTAAATTGTCATTTGTTAACAGCAAGCGATCAATGCTGTTTTTGGGGAACCCCTCGATCTCACAAGTGGGGGTGTCTTGGTGAAGTCTTCATTGGAAACTTGAAGAAGGGGTGGAGGTGTGCTTGGATAGCGTTGAGCGGCACATCCCTGTTCATTTGAGGCCTGTGTTGAGAATTGTGTTTATTAAATTCTACCAACTTTTTAAAAGATTGACTTGCATCTCTAATCGTGCACTAATAATAATTTAATTTAACTTAAAGCTTTAACTTTCTAAGATTGGCTCTTACAGTGCCAGTGCTTTTGATGGCACCTGCATATCTGTCAGGATTACAAAGACGCTCCTGCAGAAGGCCGGGGTAGAGAGTGTCGGTCCTGGAGGGCCGCAGTGGCTGCAGGTTTTTGTTCCAACCCAATTGCTTCATTAGAAATCTCAGACCTTATTTAATGTAATGGCTTGTTAGTCTGCAGTGTTTGGCTCTTGTATCACAGATTTGTTTTCCTTCCCAAACAAATCATCCAAATGATTTGAAGCCTAAAACAGATCATTTTCACTTTGTCATATTTTTCTCTTAAATGTTTCATGAAATCAAAAAATACTGATGAATCCAAACAGGTGTAAATGGAGACAAGTGAGATGGAGAACTGCTGGCTCCTTTCTCATTTACATCTAACTGCTAGTAAGGAGTCATTAATAACAGCGAGTGCAGCTGTTTAAGACTGAAATAAGAAAGGAGAACCTTAACAAGTGAGACCACTAAAATGAAGCAGAAAATGTCACTTGAGCAATAAGTGCTTCATTAGCAATAATTGGCTTCTCATTAAGAAACTTGTAACCTGTAGCCACTGCGGGCATTCAGGACTCACCCTGTCTGCCCCGGCTTAGGCTATCAATATTTGACCAAATAATTGTTCCATAATTATAATGATTGAATTTTGTGTGTTTTTTAGCTGACATGTCTTCTGCACCAAACGGCTTGGTGTGCTGTGTTGGGACAAACGGCACATGTGGGAAAGTAGCAGAATGCATTGGGATCGAAGACCACTGCTTCACGGCTGTCTGTAAGTCACATTACAAACTGGAGTGATGCTGAGCAAGCCGGTCTGCTGAAGACATTTCAAATATATGAGATTTGTGTTAATATTGTTATGTGTTACTTGTGCAGTCATTCAATGTGAATATTATGTTGGTGATGTCACTTTGACACCACTTTATTTTGACAATATATATATATATATATATATATATATATATATATATATATATATATATATATATATATATATATATATATATATATATATATTCTAAACTTATTAGTTATTTAAGGTTAAAATGTCAGCAGCTGCATTTCTTAGAACAATGGCTTTTTTTTAAACTTAACAATGAGACAATAAGACAGGCCTGCTTGCAAGCAAAGAATCCAGCAACCTTTATGCTAACAAATAAATGAAGGCTTTTAAGCTACTTAGAAATGAAAAATATAAGCATTCATTTTTAAAAACTCTAAAACTAAATGAATGAAGGCACACTGATCGTTAAATATAAATTTTCTAAAATAGCAGGAGCCGGTGACGATGAACGTGTGACATGAAATCCCTGTGAACAGTCCTCTAAAGGAGATGTAAAGTTTTGTCCTACCAGGTTCAGGTTGACATGTGAGGATTGGAGGTGACTGGTAGTGCTCTCCAGACGGAGACGAAGCCAACCAAGACAAATCCACACCGACAAACAGGCAGAGGACGGCACATACATCCAGATAAAACTGGAATCCAAGGCAGCAGTAGATTATTATCTAATAGAATGTTTGAAGAGTAGAAGTGACACTGATAGATCGCAATCCTCCCTCTGTCTTTTAGGCTCCTTTTTAAAGAGCCTGTCTTATTAATCTCCTTCCCAGCAACCGCTGCCTCCTGCTTATCTGGCCAATAATGTTATAGCGTCAGAACCGTTGGGAAATGTAAGTTCTTTTAATTAGTGCTGCTCCAAACATCCATCCATCCATCCATTTTCCAACCCGCTGAATCCAAACACAGGGTCACGGGGGTCTGCTGGAGCCAATTCCAGCCAACACAGGGCACAAGGCAGGAATCAATCCCGGGTAGGGTGCCAACCCACCGCAGCGCTCCAAACATAAATCAAAAAATCTAAAATGAACAAAAGAAACATCTGGGAGTGCTTCCTTTTGTAACGTGGTAACCCAGTAAGACTTTGTAAGTCTCATTTGAACCGAATGCCTACCTGGGGTGAGACTGTGGACCAAACAAATAGATGTAATCAGGGTTCAGAAACGCAGGCGCAGGAGAGCAGCTTCCCTTTGGTCCATTCAGAAAAGGATGACATTTTATTTAGAGGATAAGCTCGATGTTGATCAAGTTGAAGTTATTTTTTCATTAAAATGATACACGACTCCGCAGCAACTTCACTTTTTCTGTTTTTTCAGACAGTTCAGTGCTGATTTACATGGGATGCTGCTCAACAAATTTTTGCCAAAATATTCGATTTAACTGCTGCCAAGGAAATCTCTGCAACAAGCCAAGTAAGTAACTTCAAAGCCTTCAATTTGCCCGAGTAAGACACACAAACGTTCAGCTCTAAGCAGTGGCCACGGCCCAGCAAGAGGGGGCAGTGTGGTCAAAATTCCACATCCTGCTATTAGTGCCAATTCTAAGGTGGTTTAAAGGATACCAGCAATGCTGCATATACCAGTTAGACTAATTAACAAAAGTCATCTTCTTCTTCCTCTTCATCTTTTCCCACTTCTGCCAAATCCATTTGCACAGCACAGCATTAACTGGCCTTTCACTGGATGAATATGCATTTTAATAAATAATGGCAGATAACAAAGGCAGAATTGATTACTTGTGTACACTGGCACTCCTCTCATCCACTGAAATGGCAGTGCATGCTTTGCTACTCAGATTTCAAAGCATCTCGCCGGCTTGAGTCACTCACAAACACAATGCAATATGAGGATTTCTTCTGTCCTCTCTGTCTGCTTTAAATATATAAATTCAGACCTAATTAATCCACTCCAGAGCCACAGTTAGCATTCAGTCACATGTTCACAACATCCCAACTTTTGTGCTTTGGCCAATTATTACTATTGTGAAATAAGCCATTTCTGGGAAATCTTCTGAATGCACAACAGCGATGCACATTGAAGCAGGATTGAACTTTTGAATTAAAGGCTCACCTCACTATTCATTTGTTGGTCATTACATCAGACATACAGGACGTTAGGGTTATGCAAGAGCTGTTTGTGAAACTGCACAGTGAATTGACCTTCTTGTGGTTTGCACCAACACAAGGCCAGGTCCTTGACCTGTTCATTTGTCATTGTACTCCCTTCTCAGGTCCAGCTGCACAATGTTAACACGACTTGATGTGCCATGGTGGCCCATGAATTCAAGGAAGGCAGGAATCGCATCAGGAATAATAAAGGAGAATTAAAAACATAGTGATAGTGAAATAGGGGATGCTCTAAACTCGTATTTCTCTGAGTCTTCACATGTGAGGAAGTAGATAACATCCCAGCAGTAAAAGAGACTACTAAAGAGATTCTGAGGGATCTGAGAATTGTAGAGGAAGAACAGCTGCTCAGATTAAAAAGGCTGGAATCAAACAAATCACTGGACCAGATAAGTTCTATCCTCAAGTTGTTATGGAGGTTAGCGAGTACAGATATAGAGCCTTGACACATATTTTTAGGAAGTCAATATTATCCTGTAGCATAGAAAGGATGACCAGGCAGATCCAAGCAACTATGGGCCAGTAAGATTAACGTTCATCACAAGTAAATTAATAGAAGGAATTATTAAGGAAAAGATTGACCAACACATGTCAAGATCAGGAGTTTTACTGAACGGGCAGCAGTGGGTTCAGAAGAGAGAGCTCATGTTTTAGTATCCTGCTGGAAGTCTATGAGGAAGCAACAAAAAATACAATCAAAGTGGAGCTTATGATATTATTTATCTTAAATTTTAGAAAGCGTTTGATAAGGTGCCACAGGAAATGCTGGACATCAAACTAAAAGAAGTGGCAGTTCTGGGTGTGGTGTGTAGATGGGTGCAGAATTAGTGCAGAAGGGTGATGGCGTGAGGAACATCATCAGAATTGGCCGATGTTAAAAGTGGCATCCAGCAGTGGTCAGTGCTGGGAGCGCAGCTATTTTTAATATTTATAAATGATTTAGATAGGAATATAAGTAACAAGCTGGTTAAGTTTGCAGATGATACCAAGATTGGCAGATAATTTGGAATCCGTTATATCATCACAGAAGGACTTGGATAGCAGACAGGCTTGGGCAGATTTGTGGCAAATTTAATGTCAATAACTGTAAAGAATTACACCTAGAAAGTAAACATGTTAGATTTAAATACTGTGGTGGCAATCAAACATATTAATTGAAGAAAGAAACATCCTCTACTGGATAAAACCTTCTTGAGTCAGTAATTGGGCAGATGAAACCTTGTCCATCTGCGTCCTTTATTTACTTTTACAGCACCAACTGAAGAGGGAGCGCGCGTCACTGTAGTCTGTTACAGCATTGTGAAAATCGTCAAAAAGTGCAGGTAGAGCGTTATATTTATAGACAACTGAATTTACAAAACAGTGATGAATTAAAGCTCACATATCATACTCTGATTGGTTAAAGGACATCAGATGCTTTAGCGCAGAACACAATCTACCTAAAATAAAAGTCTTTCTTGTATTCTTATTTTTCAATATCTCTTGAACTCGACCAACTAGCAAGTCTTATTTGGTGCAGTTTCTTGAGTCATCCTGGAACATTCTGCTTGTTTACTTGACTATTTCAGCAGTCAATTAATGACATTAGAAAACAAAAGTTTATATAATTCAATGTGCACTGCAAACCAAAATACTTAACTGCTGTTACCTCCAAATCATTCTTCACAATACACAGCAGGAGGTGTGCAAATTAAAAGTACACCTTATGAGAAGGATGTAGGAGTCAACAGACTCAACTGTCAGCCAGTGTTCAGAAGCCATTAAGAAGGCTAACAGACTGTCAGGTTATATAGCGCCTTGATGTGTGGAGTACAAGTCACAGGAGGTGACGCTCAAGCTTTATAACACACTGGTGAGGCCTCATCTTCAGTACTGTGTGCAGTTTGGGTCTCCAGGCTACAAAAAGGACATAACAGCAGAAGAGAAGGTCCAGAGAAGAGCGACTAGGCTGATTCAGGACTACAGGGGATGAGTTATGAGGAAAGATTAAAAGAGCTGAGTCTTTACAATTTAAGCAAAAGAATATTAAGAGGAGACCTGACTGAAGTGTTTAAGATTATGGAGGGAATTAGTACAGTGGTACGAGACTGTGACTTTAAAATGAGAACACGTCAAGAACATGTGGACACTGTTGGAAAATAGTAAAGGGTAAATTTTGCACAAACATTAGGAAGTTTTTCTTTACACAGAGAACCTCAGACACTTAGAATTAAGTGACAAAGTAGTATAGTGGACAGCAGAACTTTAGGGACCTTCAGAGCTTGAGTTGATGTTACTTTGGAATAGCTAAATGGATAGAACCGGCAAGCTTTGATGGGCAGAATGACCTGATCTCATCTAGATTCGCTTCCCTGGTCCTCCCTGCGTGGAGTTTGCATGTTCTCCCCGTGTCTGCGTGGGTTTCATCCCACAGTCCAAAGACATGCAGGTTAGGTGGATTGGCAGTTCTAAATTGTCCCTAGTGTGTGTGTGTGTGTGTGCCCTGTGGTGGGCTGGCACCCTGCCTGTGGTTTGTTTCCTGCCAGCAGACCCCCAGTGACCCTGTAGTTAGGATATAGCAGGTTGGATGGATATTTTAGCAAAAATGCTCGTTTGTAATGTTGTGAGCATACAAATGAACGCCTGATATGTGAATTATGTGACACGAGTAATTTGACATTTTCTTCATGCCTTTCAACTGAAGTCCATTGTATCAGAAATGTTGTTATCTCCGTTCTTCATGTAAACTTGAGGTTTCTTGGCTGTCACTATAAGTAATAATCATTTTAAAGAGTTGTAAAGAGCTGTTCACTTCTAAAGAACGCTGTTCTTGTCACTGTAGTCCCACATTTGTTCTTTCTTTTTTGTCTTCACAGAGATCGATTTCAGCAGTGTGAATGCGTATACTATAAATACGACTTCAGTTATCCTCACCTGGAACACATCCAGCTCACGCCATACCAGCTACATCCTGGAAGTCTTGGGAGATGTGACCGTGAACATCACAGTGTCTTCAACTGTGGCAGTTGTAACTGGACTGACACCAGGACATGGATATTTATTTCGGATAATTCCAGTCACTGGTAGCATTGTGATGGAAGCAGATATAGTAACAGTGACTCAATTCACATGTAAGTTAAACAAAAGTAAAAAAATTGTGTGAATACTGCAAATAACAACACATTCAGCCTCTCATCACTCAATTGAAAGGTGAAGTTCTGCTTCACCACTTTGCGACACTTCGCTGCAGACACAAGATCCATATTTGCTTCTTTTCGGTAAGTGAATGGTACAGACTGAGTAAAGCAGTTGACCAACCGCACTTCATAACTTCAGAAAAGGAAACGTGTTGCCTGGTGAAACTGAATATAATTATTCATAATTTCAGAATTCATGTAAACAGCAAATTAGCCTTTATTAGCAAAAGAAATTAAATTAAAAGGGGAGAGATAAAAGGCAAAGGGAATAAACTGAAATGAGCAAGAACTGAACCAGTAAATTCTACAAAATGAAATTAACACCCTCTTCAAGAAAGAATATTCCTGAAATCTCAATGCAAAATTTTACCCAAAACTCAAAACCAAGAAATTATTTGGAAATACAAAAATCATAAAATACTAAGATTTACAAAATGCAATTAAACAAAAATAAACTTAAAAGAATGAGAGTGTTAGAGAATATCAGCTCTAAACCGAGACTTTGGTCAGTCAAAGCTTCAGTGAACTACTGAGACGACAGCTGCTTCTGATCCATCCTCTCAGGCGACGGCCATAACTGGCATCAACAATGACAACTGGTGGCCTCACCCCCTTAGGTGCAAAAAAACAGGGAAAGTAGAATAAGAACAAAAAAGGAAAGAAAAAAGCATTCTTAATGACTAGTCTAACACCAAAAATTGAAATGCTAAGATGGCCAGAAGCACTGCAAGCAAAGCTAACTAATGCCACAGCACAAAGCTCTGGCTGTTGGGCTCTTTTATGATGTTTCATATGACTGCGCCTTGGGTGTATAGCACTTAACGACATGCTTCAGAGTCTTGTTTCATGTCTTTTTAGTTCTCGTGTAATTATCTATGTTAACGTTGCTTTTGTTGATTATGTGTATTATTATTATCTATAAGCTGCCTGTTTTATGTTCCATGTGTTTTGTGGGTGGTCCCCTAAAAGGAGGGATCAACTGCCAAACTCCCTATAAATGTGGAGGGTCTCCCACCGGTCCTAGCAGTTCATTTCGAAGAGACCTCCAAGTGTGCCTTTTTTCTGTGATTTTGTGAGTTACTGGATTTTCTAATTTTAGTTCAGTTTTCTTGATGATTGCTTGATTGTCCGTTTTGGGACCTGTCTGTTTTGGTGTGTCTTGTACCTTGAGCAACTCCACTTCACCTTTGTGCTCCATGAAGCTTCATAGTTATAGGAATACTTGTGAAAAATGAATCTTTTGTTTTATAAAGATTCACTGCTTGGATTTATTAGTAGCTGGGGCTTAGTTTTGGAAGGGCTTTGGGAACTTTTGATTTATTGGAACTCCTGGTTCACAACACTTGAGAACCCCTTCTGCCTAAACTTAGTTTATGATTTTGTGTTTTGTTTTAACCCACCAAGTTTAGTTAATTAGTAGACTAACATTTTGAAGCAGCCTTAAAAAATAAACTCATAAATTTCTGCCATTCGCCTCAACTACCCAATAGGATCTGCAAGGACAATTTTCATTGATCATCTCGTACTGCTTTTAAACTGCGCCCTGAAGTTACTTTGAGGGTGAGCTTCAGGTTAACTCTGAGTTCTGAAAGCTCTCACTGGTGGCAGTTTGTGTTCTTGCATCCCTGAGCTCCATAAATAGTTAAAGGGCTAATGGTGTTTGCTGTGCCTATTGCAACCTGATTGTTGGAGAAGATGTCAAGGCCCAAAGTGAACCATGTAGGAATTCTGTCTGGAACCCTAATGGATTCAGGAACCCCTTCAGTTTTCACATCAACTTCAGGACCTGTCCTTTGCTCCAGTACCCTTCTGTAGGGGTCAGCATTCCCATGGAAATTCTGTAGTATCAACAGGACCCAAATGAGTGCTTGTGGCACAGGTCTAATTTTAAGGGGTTGAGAGGGGACACAGGAGATTTGGTTTTATTTATGTGGTCGGAAGTGGGTGGTCAGAGTGTCCATGAATGTCTGAGAAAATGGCTTCATAAACAACTAAATACACTTAATTAATCGCTGGAACTTACCGTCATTATTCTGGTTAACAGGCACACTGTCCGAAAAGAAGACGATGATTGTATGCATGTGTCTGTGACATGGTGGTATCTCGAGACTTTAATTAATTATGCCAAGTATTGTGGCGCACATTCACAGCAGTCTGCACAGGCTTAGTTTTACATTAAGAATACCTCCGGCGCACATGATGTCAGGTACAGGGGTTTGGTTAAACCCAAAATTAAACCTGGACATAATTCACAAATCATTTTAACAAAAAGGATTGTTTTACTGTGGTTAGGGCATTCTTTGGAACATTGTCTCAACTTTTACATTTAGATCTTCATTTTGGTTTTCTTCAGACATTTCTTGGAATGTTTAGGTACCTCACCTCATGGACTATAAGGCAAAGGGAGTTTGTGGGAACACCTGGGCTCAAGGTGACATGTTTAGTCAATCGTATGGAGCAAATTCACATTAAAGGGGGATTTTGGTGTATTGTGTGTTGGTCAAGCATGCAAATGTGAGTTTCAGACACATCACAATACACCTGAACTGAACTGATTACGCCACAGTACATATTTGTCGAATCAAAACCTTTGATTCAACGCCATTGCCCATTTACATGTGTATGGAGGAATATTTCGGACAAAATTAAATAAATAAATAAATACGTAAATAAATAAAAGTACTGTGAAATGTGAGCATAAATGAATAAATATGTCATGGAATGAGAGCATAAATAAATAAATGTGTCACGAAATATGTTTTTCGTTGCTTATTTATTTATTTCATTTTTTCCGTAACATTCCTGCAAACCGTCATGAAATACGGCTTGAAATAAAACTGTCACTTTCACTCATCAAAGTTGAGAGGATGGGCTCTAACACGCCCTCTAGTTACTGATTGGTGAATCGATAGCACAAGAATTAATTAGAAAAATGCTTACTACTGCCGATGAAATGGATTCTGCTGAAGATATTACGTATTTTAGAGAGAGAATTGAAGATTTATCGGAAGAAATTACAATGTTGGCGGCCCTTTTAGACTCCGATATAGATTAAACTATTTTTGAAATTATCAAAGAACAGGTGGAACGGACTCGACTACACTCCAGTTCAAGTGACTCACTTCCCTGCTCTGGACGTCCATCCTTTGACATTCCAGCTGAGTCAATAGAACACCTTCTGTTATGCGGTTTAAAAGTACGACAGATTGCAGATCTATATGGTGTATCGGAGAAGACGATCACAAGGCGAATGAGCCATCCATCCATCCATTTTCCAACCCGCTGAATCCGAACACAGGGTCACGAGGGTCTGCTGGAGCCAATCCCAGCCAACACAGGGCACAAGGCAGGAACCAATCCCGGGCAGGGTGCCAACCCACTGCAGGACCGAATGAGCCAGTTTGATATACGGTAAACTGCAACGGCTGTATTAGTTTAGGTACTTTGACATGGAATGCCCAAAGCAGCTCCAACTAATATTTTGAACTGAACAACTTTATCACTAATCAGAGCTGTACAGTTGTTTGAAAAAGTAGCTGTGAATATGCACCTGACTTTATACTCGTAAAACAAGGGTCAAATACTCAGTTCAAAATATTAGTTGGAGCTGCTTTGGGCATTCCATGTCAAAGTACCTAAACTAATAGAGCCGTGCAGCTATCAGATATCAGACTGGCTCATTCGCCTTGTGATCGTCTTCTCTGATACATCATACAGATCTGCAATCTGTCGTACTTTTAAACCGCATAACAGAAGGTGTTCTATTGACTCAGTTGGAATGTCAAAGGATGGACGTCCAGAGCAGGGAACTGCATCACCTGAACTGGAGTGTAGTAGAGTCTGTTCCACCTGTTCTTCGATAATTTTAAAAATAGTTTCATCTATATCGGAGTCTAAAAGGGCCACCAACATTGTAATTTCTTCCAATAGATCTTCAATTCTCTCTCTGAAATACGTAATATCTTCGGCAGAATCCATTTCATCGGCAGTAGTAAGCATTTTTCTAATTAATTCTTGTGCTATCGATTCACCAATCAGTAACTAGAGGGCGTGTTAGAGCCCATCCTCTCAACTTTGACGAGTGAAAGTGACAGTTTTATTTCAAGCCGTATTTCATGACGGTTTACAGGAATGTTACGGACAAAATTTGAGTACTGAGAAAAGCACTATATAAATGTAATGAATGAATGAAAATGAAATAAATAAATAAGCAACGAAAAACATATTTCGTGACACATTTATTTATTTATGCTCTCATTTCATGATACATTTATTTATTTATGCTCTCATTTCATGATACATTTATTTATTTATGCTCACATTTCACAGCACTTTTATTTATTTGCGCATTTATTTATTTATTTAATTTTGTCCAAAATATTCCTCCATACATGTGGTCACTAAGACCCCAAAATCAAAGAATACTCCATGTTACACAATTTTCATTGCAAAATGAACACAAAATAAGAAAATACTACAGAAATTTAAAAAAACAGATTATGGATTAAGGCTAAGCTACTTTTGTTAAGAATATGATAAAGACAAAGAGAACAATCAAGAATGACATGTCTGAATGAATAAACAAATGGGTAATTTGTACTCTTTGTTATGAGAAGACATTCATTTAAGTCCCAAATATGATGATGTACAGTACTTCTGACTTTAGGCACTGATGTCAAAGCACAATTTAAGTTCAATTTTGAATGATATTCTGCATCTTTATAAAACGACCAAATACCAGTGTAAAAGTTCAGGTGCTGTCTGCTGTAGTAGGGAGATGTCTATCAACACTGCAAAGCTTCCTTTGTTCTGTGCCTCATCTGCAGAGCATCTGCTTATTAATTTGGCTTGTGAGTTGGCAATATTCCATCAGGACAGATTAGGCTATTTATG
>NW_024378399.1:0-9088 GCF_016835505.1 Polypterus senegalus
CTTTTTCTACTGCTTGTAGAAAGTATTCAGTTCAGTATTATCATTTAATAGTAATGGTTTTAGTTTTTATACCTATGATATTAGTGAGATTTTGAATTTTTTGTTCTTATTTTATTGAGACTCTTTCTCTCAGGTTGTGGCTATAAATGAGAATTCTACCTCAGCTGAATTGTTAAATTAAAATATTTACAGACCCAACGTGATTAGAGTTTGAAATATAAAAACTAATTCAGTTCATCCAATTTATGTCAGGATTGGGTACAAAATCACTGCAAGGGATAGTTACACACAATAACTCTTGCTGAACATGAGCCAGTTAATTTTGCTTGAAATATACGAGGGAAGAGTGCAGTATCTACAGAAAAAAATACAAACTCCTAGGCGATCTAGGCAATAGTTATGCACAATTGTGATATCTTAACAGTGATATGAGTACTATTAGACAGCAGTAATTAAAAACACAAAAAAATGCACCCACACAAATACTCCAGATACTAGTAGTAGCTATGAAGATTAACATATGCCATTAATTTTAACGGTAACATCATCCATTCCACAGTTGCTAAGTTACAAATGCAGCACCCTGAGGCACTTGTGCTAATCTCTGGAGACTTTAACCATGTGACGCTGGACAAACATTACCTGCCTTCTCCCAGTATGTGGATTGTAACACCGGGGAAATAGGACTATGACATACTGTATGCAAACATTAAAGACGCGTACATCGCCACCCTGCTGCCTGCGCTTGGGAAAGCAGATCATAACCTGGTTCTGCTTCAGCCTCGATACAAACCAAGAGTGAGGGCGCTACCTACAACCACACGCTCATTCAGGAAGTGGTCCCCTGAGGCACATAGTGAGAACATTGAAGTTGCTGTTGAATGCACAACTGATTACATCAACTTCTGTATGGACATTGTAGTTCCAGTAAGAACAGTACGCTGCTATGCTAACAACAAGCCATGGATTACAAGTGACATCAAAGGCTTTTGAACCAGAAGAAAAGGGCTTTTAAAGAAGGAGATCAGCATGAGCTTAAGTGCGTGCAGAAGGAACTCCGAGTCCAGCTTAGGGCGGCGAAAGAACAGTACAGGAGAAAGCTGGAGCAGAAGTTGCAGAACAACAGCATGAAGGAAGTGTGGGATGGGATGAAGATTATCACTGACTGCAGCTCGAAGCGGGGTGCCACCATCGAGACAGACGTGGAGAGAGCAAACCAAATGAACAACTTCTTTAACAGGTTTGATCACCCTAACCCACTCTCACCTCGGAGTACAGCATCCTCCAACCATCCTTCTGCTGATACCAGCATAGGTGAGACATCCCCACCCACAATTACAGCTGCCCATGTGAGCAGAGAGCTGAGACTTCGTGCCAGCAAAGCATCGGGTCCAGATGGTGTATCACCACGACTGCTGAGGCCCTGCGCGCTTGGAACTGGGGAGTCCTCTACAGCGCATCTTAAACCTGAGCCTGGAACAGGGGAGAGTCCCAAGGCTTTGGAAAACATCTTGTATCACCACAGTCCCAAAGATATAACGTCCTAGTGAGCTGAATGACTTCCGGCCTGTTGCTCTGACGTGCCACATCTAATGAAGACCATGGAGCGGCTGCTGCTTCACCACCTGAGGCCACAGGTCCGCCACTCCTCGACCCTCTGCAGTTCTGCATACCAGGAGAAGGTGGGAGCGGAGGATGCCATCATCTATATGCTACACCGATCCCTCTCCCACTTGGACAGAGGCAGTGGTGCTGTAAGAATTATTATTTTGGACTTCTAGCGCCTTCAACATCATCCAACCTTTGCTCCTTAGAGACAAGCTGACTGAGATGGGAGTAGACTCACACCTGGTGGCATGGATCGTGGACTATCTTACAGACAGACCTCAATATGCGTCTTGGGAACTGCAGGTCTGACATTGTGGTCAGCAACACAAGGGCTCGCAGGGGACTGTACTTTCTCCGTCCTGTTCAACCTATATACATCAGACTTCCAATACGACTGGAGTCCTGCCACGTGCAAAGTTCGCTGATGACACTGCTATTGTGGGCTGCATCAGGAGTGGGCAGGAGGAGGAGTACAGGAAGCTAATCAAAGACTTTGTTAAATGGTGCGACTCAAACCACTTACACCTTAACACCAGCAAGACCAAGGAGCTGGTGGTGGATTTTAGGAGGCCAGGCCCCTCATGGACCCTGTGATCATCAGAGGTGACTGTGTGCAGAGGGTGCAGACCTATAAATATCTGGGAGTGCAGCTAGATGACAAATTGGACTCGACTGCCAATACTGATGCTCTATGTAAGAAAGGTCAGAGGCGACTATACTTTCTTAGAAGGTTGGAGTCCTTCAACATCTGCAATAAGATGCTGCAGATGTTCTACCAGACGGTTGTTGCAAGTGCCCCTTCTACGGTGGTGTGTGCTGGGAGGCAGCATAAAGATGAAAGACGCCTCACGCCTGGACAAACTTGTTAAGAAGGCAGGCTCTATTGTAGGAGTAAAGTTGGACAGTTTAACATCTGTGGCAGAGCAACGGGCACTAAGCAAACTCCTGTTAATCATGAATAATCCACTGCATCCTCTGAACAGTGTCATTTCCAGGCAGATGAGTAGCTTCAGTGACAGACTTTTTGTCACTTCTTTGCTCCACTGACCGACTGAGGAGATCATTCCTCCCCACACTATGTGACTCTTCAATTCCATCCGGGAGTAAATGCTAACATTATTTAAAGTTATTGTCTGCTTTTTACATGCATTTTATTACTATTTAATTTAATAGTTTTTTGTATCAGCTTACTGCTGCTGGATTATGTGAATTTCCCCTTGGGATTAATAAAGGCAGTCTGTCTGTCTGTCTATCAACTTTAGAAATTACAGTTCCAGTACATACACAGCAAAACGTGTTTAAAAGTTATAGCACAAGAAAAATTGGTAAATTCTGGATTATGCTTTTAGTGATATCAGGTTAAATTAATGTATGGTGTGGTGATATTATTTCTTTCTGTTGAAGCTTGCAATTACTGTCTTTTAGTTTGCAATACCAGAGAAAATCAATTAACCTTCAATGGGAATTTGAAATTTAAGACAGCAGTCATTAGAATATAAAGAAAAGTCACAACACCAAATGAGCATTTGCTGAATGTTGCATAATGGAGTCTTGGAATGGTAAGAAAGCCAACATCCAATATCCTACACTTATAGTGTGTAGTGTAGATAAGGTTTTTAGAGCACAGAAGCAAAATAGCTGAATTACATCATTTTAGGTCAGCAACAGGGTAATAACCCAATAAATGAGACTGTTGATTCAGTCAGCCTAATTGATATTCTTTGGCTGCTTTTCAGTTTTCTCCCTCTGCTGCCATTCCATATGAAGACCAGTGTAACTGTGCCAGGACATTTTATGCAAGAGTTGTATCAGGTGAAGTTCACTAGCAGATGATACAATAGAAAGGTTAAATATCTTGTGTGATAAGAGACAACAATGCTCATAAAGGTTTGGGGAGCCTTACCCATATAGAGTGAGATGATCCAAGTAGACAATTCAGACTGTTTACAACATATGAAGGCAGGAAATGATGGAACTTTATACAGACTTAGCCAGAAGTGAAGTACAGAGGAAATTAGGACGGAGATGGAATTGACTTTGGAACCAGAAACCGGAAGTGACATCATCGGGATGGGATGGAAGGTAAACAATCATTACGGAAGTTAGTTGATCATATGGAGATGTTCTTCTGGAGGTTTTGAAAGATTATAACTTTATTTTTTCATTTTTGTGCTGGATATGAGAGAGAGAGGTTAGTACTTCGTTCCAAGCCCGCATTTCTTGTTCTATCGTAGCTTCGTTGAGCCTATTGGTTGTCCCCTAATCAAGATGCATGACACTTGGCATACTTAAACAAAAGTCCACAGGAAGCGCTGAGGAATGTTCCTACAGAAAGAAATCTGTTTGATCTGTCTGATGAGTTTATGAGGATCATTGTCTTAACTGGTGTAGAAAAGGATAAAATTGTATTGTCATAGCAAGAACTATAATAACCAAGTGGGGGTGATTGGGGAATAAAACAAATGTTGCATGTTGTGGCACATGGAAATTTCCAAAAAATAAAATATGGTGTATTGTATATTTATAAAAAATCAGAACACATTTTGGAAGATGTTGGAAATGCCAGAGGTTAAATGTGATCATTTCTATCATTGTCAGCTTCTGAAAGTGTGAAATGCTTTAATAATCTTCATAGTAATTAACAGAACTGCTGTGTACTTTTGGAAAAATGTAATAACCCAAATTGAGCAGCTCTGACCTTGTATGATGGAGGGAGTAATGCATGCTTTTGAAGATAAATGTGTTTTATAATAAAAGAAAATAGTCAAAACAAACTGAAAAGAATAAAGCCTTTTCTGGCAAATGCTTCTGCAGTTATGGAAGTGGGATAAAGAGAAGTAATTTAATAAAAAGATAAAATGAAGTACTGTTGGCTTAAAGAACATATGCACGCTTTCTGCAAAATCATGTATAAAGCCTTCCATCCATTTGGTACAGGGACCTTAAAATATGCAGCCTGCCCTGATGTGCAGCTGAGACTAAATGAGTTTCCAGTCTGTTCCTCCTCTACATTTTACACAACCTCACACCAGGCCAGTTAAGAGTCAAACTAACATCCTGCTGTTGGACTGTGGGAGAAAGTCAAAGTCAGAGTCCCAAAGGAAACATACACAATACAGAAAATACATTAGCCAGAAATTAAACTGAGGTCAAAATAGAAGGTTAAGTTGATTTAATATTCTGAATATTAAAAAAAACTGAAAGAAATACTCAGATTATTTTTTATACACTTACTGTTGTTTAAATTTTTATTTTAAATCCATCAGCTCTGCAATTCACCTGATGCATACACTATCTAGTGATATTACAATTGAGTTCTGTAATAGCTCATACCAAGTCTGGTATACTAACTTTTAAAGGCCACCAAAAATATTTTCAATTTATTAAAGCAGGAAAGTTATTTTTAAATAATTGCCTCAATTTATGAATGGAGCTATAGTATAGTTATACGTGGGTAAGAAATAATAAGTATGTTAATTACAATTGTAAAGTGTTGGTCATGGAACCTTCACAATAAATAATAATAATAATATAATCAATTCAATAATAATATAATTATCTTTTGTCCATTTTTTAAATTTGTTCTTAGTTTTTATTTATTGAATGAAAACTAAGTGAATAAGCTATGGAAGATCAAGCAATATTCATATTTCATACTCATGTGACATTTCAATTATATAATTTCAGAAAAGTTGTTGTGATCCAACAGGAGTTCCTGGAATTGTTTGGTTATTGCAGTGAAAAAAATCAAATTAGTTATGTAGAAAAATATTTTCAGAGGGATGATCGAAAAATGCAGCTAGAATCATACAACTTCATGATGGGAAATACTGTGCTGCAGTATTTTATTATTGCTGCTTAATTGCACCAGTGACTTGAATGTACTTCTCACTGCAGGCACTGTTTGTAGTTTGCGTGACCTCTGTTATGTTTTTTTGTGGAGATTTTCGATGAATACTCTGGATTCCTCCTTCTTCTTCTAAAAGATGCGTTAGTTTAAGTACGAACCTTTATATTTTCCTGGTTGTGTGATTTTTGGTGGCTTGCATAAATGCCCCGTGATTGTCTGGTGTCCCTATCTAGGCTAGTTCCTGTCGTCTGCGTAGTGTTTCCAGAATAATCTAGGGTTACCCATGAATCTATATTGCATTAAAATGGTCAAGAAAGCTGAACGAACAAGTAGTGATGATATGTTTTCTCATGCCCTTTGGACAGGTATTGCACTGAACTCCTGTGCTTGTTACATGCATCCATCCATCCATCCATCCATCTTCTTAACCTGCTTGTCCAAGGCTGGGCTGTGGAGCAGCTGGAGCTTATCCTAGCAACCATTTTGGTGCACACTACCAGTCTATCAAAGGGTGAATACACACACATGAATACACACTAATGCCAAATTTGCATTGATAATTCACCTAGCCTGCATTTCTTTGGACAGTGGAAGCAACTCAGAAAACTTGGAGAAAACCCATGTGGCTATCAACCCTGGTGTCCTTACTATGAGGTAGCAGCACTACCACTGTGCTGCCCCCTACAGTGCTTCGTGTTCCGTAATATTATTACAATTAAAGTCAACCCCACTACCTCAATGCATTTTATCTCAGCTGTGCCCAGATCATATAAACATTTTTTTAATTCCCTTCGGCTACTAAGAACAGAATAATATTTGTATATTTATGAAAGTTAGTAGCATCTCCAGGAGATCATTAGCTCATTGAGGATTAATGAGTGCTCTGAGTGCAGTGAACACAGGAGGTCACTAAAAGGTGCTTTAATTTTGCTCCCTTAAAGAAAACCAGCTACATCTGAGCTCCAGATAGGCTATAAGGAAGACAAATAGACATGGGGAGAAGATTTTATTTTTTATTTATTTATTTATACTATGTATGACACTTCTATGTGTATCTGAAAATAAAATGGATCAATTTGGATATTCATGACTCTGGACAGTATTTTAGGAGATTCTTCTACATTAATAATAAATAATTTATATGTTAAATCCTGCATTTATTGCTATTTTAGCTTTCATGAAATGCTGGGGTGCATTAGTCAAAGAAGTTAATTTATTCTTTTATTAGTTTTTCCACCTCATTTATTATGACTGTATCCCCATTTAAAGAGCAACGTGTGACATGGTGTTTCTTAGCAACAGACTAAAATAGAACTGGGAACTTTAGTTTGTAGGCAAAAAGTGTATTGCATTCATATCAATGATTGCTTTTATTATTTTAAAATTGTTCCCACTGAATCAAATACTGTTTAGTGAATTATTTAATAAAAGTAAATTGGTTTATTTAAAAGTAATACTAGGCACATGAAAATATTTGTACAAGTACCAAATGTAATCTAACTAAATACAGAACAAAATCCAAAAAAAGTAATGTGCAGCGTGTTGCTTTTTATCTGTATAATAAGGCACTGGTTGAATTGGAGGAGCTTTTTCACTCCCTTTAGCATTGTGGATTTTTTATTTTTAAGGACTAGATTGTCAAAAAATCATTTAATTTTTTGCATTGGCAATCCGGAAAAAAATATGTTGGTGTCAGATTTGGACTACATTGAGCTTAAGCTACTGCTTTATTTTTTTGAAAGAAGGGTGCATTCTGGCTTTAGTTAGGCATACAATGTGAATGCCACCTCAGAAATAAACTGAATCATCAACGATCACTGCATTAGTTACATTCCTTGAGAAAGATGAGAAAAATGTCAACGCTGCATAACAACGCTGCATAACTTACATTTTTCTATGTACTTAACACAGAACACGTATTTATCAATACCTGATAGATCAGCCATTTCTTTATTTGTTCTTAAAAACTTACCGTCATTCAAAATAAATGAGAATGTAAAATTAACTTGCGAATATAATGGAAACACTACCCAATCTTTAAAGACTGTTTTCAAGTTATGTGTTTATTAAGAGATTAAATGGTTTTAATCTTGGGAGCGTTAGTCCATTAGGTAGATGATACATTATTTTCAATTCAATTGAGTTTATTTCTGTATAGCAGTCTTCACTGATTGCAGGAGCAGAGCACTGTGACAAATGATGCAAATACAATCTTTACAAATTATTTAATTTGTATGCATAAAGACACAGATTAATTTAAACAGGCAGGAAAACAAAAAAAGTTCAAAACTGATTAACATAAAGAGAGCCCAGCGATATTGTCTATTAAGTGCAGGATGAGCCAAAATGAAGCACCATATTTCTCAAGGTCATTGCCCTAGGTAGAGGCAGCCGAGTGGGTTGGGGTTTGGTTTCATTGATAGGTAATCCCTTGTAGTTTTCAGTCAGCAACATGCCTTAGTCCGGTGCACACCATGCTTTTGCGGTTGAAGCATTCTTCAGAAACAATGAATCCATCATCACTATGCAATACGCCTTCTGAACGCACTTCAGCATTCCTCCTAACGGTTATGTCCCAAATCAGAAAAGAGTTCTTCAGTGGGTGGCTAAATTTAGATAGACAGGTACAACATTTGAACAGAAAATCTCCAGGCCGTCCTCGGACTGTATGAACGGCTGAAAACATCCAAGCTTGTAAGGGCAAGCAAGTAGTCTCCTTGATGTTTAGCATGCCAACATGCTTCTGCCTTAAGCATTTCCAATACGTCTTTGAGGAGGATTTTGCACGAGGACCTTAATTTCAGAGCAACAGTCACCATCACTTCACAATGTTACATTGAAATACTAGAGAACTTTTTGTGGCCACAACTGGAAGAAATGGACGTGGTGGATGCCTGGTGTCAACAAGATGGAGCAACAGCTCATACGGCACGGAGATTCATACAAGTATTGCGGGTGATGTTGGGTGGCCTTCACATTCACTTGATCTCGCTCTGTGTGATTTCTTCTTGTGGGGCTATCTCAAGTGGAAGGTATACGCATACCGACCTCAAAACCTTGAAGCCTTTAAGGACTCTATGTGACATGAAATCGTCACAATTCCCCTTGAAATGGCCAAACAAGTCATGCAACCGTTTAGAAATTGTCTCGAAGAGTGATTGCTAATGATGGCCACCATCTTTATGACATCATTTTTAAAACGCAGTGAAAAAAATCTATTTTGTATACCCTTTCTTGTGTCGTAATGAAATTTATATTATCGTGTAGTGTTGGTTGTAGAATAAACGTTTGAAATGTGATACTTCTTTTTGACTCACCCTGTAGTTGTTGAACTATTTCCAGTTGACAACAAAGGAGAGGAAAACAAAAATTTCAGTCATTAACATCCCAGAAGAAAATAAAACTCTTAAGGGGTTCATGGCTGATGTGTGCTTTGTGCTGACGTGTGCTTTGCAAACGCTAGAGTCTGTTGAGAGTTTTTGGTTTGTTCTGTGGTGTGAGATTTAAATAGAAAAATAGATTTTGGTCTCGTCCGATGCGAGAGATGGACGTCTGAAGTGGAGCTCCGCTAGCAGTGGTGCTATTTTTCATATTATTTGCTTATTATTCTGAGATATCCTGTATTTATTC
>NW_024378400.1:0-29740 GCF_016835505.1 Polypterus senegalus
TTTAGGAGAAACAAGTTCTTAGGGTGTTGCAATTAATCAATAAGCACCCTAATAATCATGTTCGATAACTTTGATCAATAAAGGCATCAGCTGCAGCTCAGGCTATGTCAGTAAATTGCACATTTATTTATTCAATTGTACTTTGACTTGTATAATTTACACTTAAACAAAGAAAATATAAAATTACTATTATATACTATTGTGTAAACAGATTAAACTGATAAGAGTTTTATGTTAGACAAACACCATATCCACTAGTCACTTGCTCAGCATTTCCCATTTTTGTGTGTCATTTGTGTCCTCAAAGTGCACTTCTGTGTTGCACCAACTTTGCTAAAAGAAATCGGGAAACAACAAGACAGCCCTGGAGACATAGCGTCTGAAGAATTGGAATGATGAGCTTTATGAAATGGTGGAGCTGACATGTTCCATTTAATCACAGATTTTTGTATATTTAGCATATTTTTATACATAAATGTGTTTATTCTAAATTGCAATAATTGAAAAACACCATCAATGTAATAAGACAATGTTAAATCATTTTATAGCTTATAATAATAATAAAAAACAATCAAGCAAAAGGTTTTTTTACCTCCTCGTATTTGAATTAATTAAACCTAAAACCTTTCCCCTGTTTTTCTTCCTCTCTTCTTGACCGTCATTTCTTCTGCTCACTTGGTAGGATTTCTTCATTTCTTCTGAGTTTTTCTATTATCACTGCCTGTTCTTTCACTTCCTGCAGTGACTTCACTCGCTCCATCCATCTCGGCTTTGCTTCTTGTTCTTCAGCCTGAATGAGGAGCTCAATGTACTCGGGAGTGGACAGCGGGTTTACTCTTAGAGCGATTTCTTCAAGTCGTTTTATACAATAATGAGACATTTCAATGAGTTTATAAACCTCCTCTTCCACAACATCCAGCTCATGCTGAAGCCACTCAGACTCTTGTTCAGTTGTCATCTTTCTCCTTTTGCTTTTACAAATTTCTTCCTTAACTCATCATACGTCATTTTGACTTTTAAGTTTCATAGATGAATCTGTGCTGTTGGTTGGGGTGAACACTCCACACACACTCACCAAGACAAACAGTACAGACCCGTTCTTCATAGCAGAACATCTGATCTTGTCCTTTTTTTTTGGGTGGGTGGTTGGGACCATATAAAGAGATAGATGACCTCACCAAAGTGGTAAGCTGCCCAAACGTTCAATTAATCGCGTGTCAATATCAGAAATTGAGGATATGTTGCTGCAACAGTATAACACAGATTTCCTAGAGTGCAGCTGAAGAGAAAGAGGAAATGTCACAGGAGGACATCAAGTTCATGCGCACAGCCTCAGAATCTGCGAGTCTGGTAGGTGGCCACTATTGTTTAAATTTGCCTTTGAAGGATGAAACACTTAAAATGCTGAACAATCGCTGTATTGCTGAACAGTGTGCTATTGGTCTCAAAAGGAAACTGAGAAAACATAAGTTTCCATGAAGACTATAAAGCCTTCATGAAAGACATTTATTGACAAGGGTTACGCTGTCAAGGTACCCAAAGAAAGCCTGATTGCAATGAAGGCAGGGTGTGGTACATTTCTCACTATGGTGTGGATCATCCAAAGAAAAATAAGATATGAGTGGTCTTTGATTGCACAGCCACGACTCAGGGACTTCACTTAATGAACAACTACTGAAAGATCCTGACCTAATAACACCCTCATTGGTGTCCTTACAAGACTCCAGAAAGGAGCCAGAAGCCCTAATGGCAGACATTAACTCAATGTTCTACCAAGTTAAAGTCCCAGATAAAGACACTGATCATTTACACTTTTGTGGTGGCCTGAAGGCAATCTAAGAAAAGACCTGGAAGAATTTAAAATGACAGTACATCTTTTTGGTGCTACTTCTTCACCCAGTTGTGTTTCTTTTGCTTTGTGTAGAACAGCTGGAGATGCCAGAGATACATTTCCTGGGGAAGCTGTTAACACCGTACTCAATCATTTCTATGTGGATGGCTTAAGGTTGGTGGCTACAGAAGAACAAGCTATAAAGCTGGCAATGGACCTCCAAACTCTATGCCTCAGAGGTGGATTTCACCTTACCAAGTGGGTGAGTAACAGCAGAGCAGTTTTAATGTCTATTCCTGAAGAAGACAGAGCTCTTGAACAAAAGGATTTAGACCATTATTAACACTGCTATGGACTCCATAGCCATTGCCAGAGCAACAGGAGGCTCCCAGCTGCAGCGCTCACAGCGAAAACAAATCCGAGCAGATCACGGTTGCGCTAAGCCTGTCATCGATCTTATGTAAAGAACATTAGAAATTCAGGGAACAGGATTACTTGGCAAATAACTTGGCCATAACCCTGCCTGTCTGCTGTGTCTGTGATAGGAGAGTGGCAGATCCGCTACAATAAATAACTGTGCTGTTCCTGTTTCAAGCTGAATTAAGCTGGTCTTGCTAAATTACTGAGACTCAGCCTTGTGTTATGGGGTGCAAGACAGGGACACACACTCATATGGTACCAAGTGGAGTCCTTGCACAATGGATCCTAAGAAGTACAGCAAAACCCAGAGCAAGATGAGACTCTGGCAGCTGCCCTGCCTTGGCGTGGACAAGAGATGTGCTGCGAAGATGGCCTCTCAGGCGACCCTGAGTGTTTTGATTAGCTGGGAAAAGGGAGCCTGGACATCTATTTTGGCCCAGTTTTTAACCGAGAAGCCCTCCAAGCCGTACGGGACCTCCCTCCAGAAAGGCTCGATGATTATGATTGCCTGAAGCAACAGATCCTTCTCCGGAGCGCCAGTTTTGGCTGTGGCATAATGATCCGATCTCCTGATGAGAACAGATCCAGGGCTTAGTGGACATAATTCAAAGCAGGATCCACAGAGACCTTTTGAGCACATTGTGAGAAGCTCACTATTCATCTAGTTCTGTTGGGATATACAAGAACTACATAACAACGTCCACTCGCTGCTGGATCTGACCTGCAGAATGGAGGGTGCACAAGTCATGTGGAAACAATGGGGCTACTCAGGCTGGACCCCGATTTCCATCCAGCCAGCACAGACCTACAGGGTCACCAGCCCTAAGACGCCAGAGTGTGAACACCATAGGTGCAGACTGGACACATATGCTTTTGCTGTGATCAACTGGGACATCTGGCAGGAGTGTCACCTCCACCTGCACAAACAATGGGTATCAATCTGGCCCAGGCATGCTGCAAGTTTCCCCCAAAATTTTAAAGAGGACAATTTTTCTCTATTAAATTGGCCAGATGGGAATTCTCTGCACCGTTGGACTTTTGGTAGCGACCTCTGCATAGTCCATATGATTTACTCAACAGACCCCATATAAGACAACAGACAAGTACTGAGACACCCACGCGTTTTGGGGTGCAGGACAGAGACGCACACATCACAATATAAAAATGAATACTGTAACTTTATAACCTTTACAATAGTTTTAGCTGTCCAAGGCACTGCCTGCTTTGTGTGCTTAAAAGTTCCAAGCTGAAATTGACAAATTGCTGCTGCTGATGACCTTTCAAGTCACTCTGGCCATTAGCAAAGCAGGCTCTGCCCACATGCTTCGCTCTCCCTCGACTCTCTCGGTGTCCGTGAACTCCCATGTGTTGTCTAGTGGCTCATTGTAAAGCATTCAGAGACCCTGTTTGAATACTATTGAGCCATTTATTACCAGGACATTTGTTCCAAGCCTGACTGACACTGAGAAAGAGACAAGGAAAGTAAAAGGAGACGGAGAACACCTACAGAAAGTACTAAGGTGAAGAGTTTGAAGGAACATTTTAAGAGCAAGCAACTACTGATTAAAGTGATAAAAATATTTTTCGCTAAAATTCACCTGGTTTTGGGAATTTAACAGTGAAGTGCAAGATTGTTGTCAATTCTGTTTAATAATTAATTGCACTTAAACAAAAGGAGAAGCTGAGTTTTGAATACACAAGAAGTATAAAAATTGAGGCTTTTAATTCCAATAGGAAATTTTAGCATAGAAAATGAAATCCTTAAAAACTAACAGATAAACCAACGACAGCATAATCAATTCAAAAGTACCATTGTGCTGTTGAATTTAATGTCATCTCTGTACACATATGTTAGACAATGAAGAAATCAAATGTAATTTCTCTTACTTGCTTGCTGTTTTGTTCATTCTGATTCTGAGCGCCTCAAGGTGCTTGTGAATCTTAACTAGAGGTGAGCTTCTGGTTTTAAATTAGGAAGCAGTTGGTCTGTCGTCATTTCTTGAATTCCACATTCATTAAGCACGTGACTTCAAATAAAGCATTTGAGTGTTCATAAGCAAATACCCCTAGGGATGACAAGGAATTATCTTCATGGTCTTTAAATAGTTTCATTGTGCAAGTTAATTTGTAAATCCTAACAACACAGTAGAGCTTGCAAGTCAAGTCAAGTCAAGTTGGCGAGCATGCACTGGTACATCACGCTGCCACACCCACTACACGCTGAAACAACCGGGATCCCGGTTTGCAATCCCCAGGCAGACACGCTGTCCAGTCCCACCCTCCGGAAATGACCCTCTAGGTGTACGTGGGTGACCCCTTGGCCTGGTTCAGCCACTCGGGTCCCCAACAATGAGGATCTTACGAGCCTGATCACCCTCTGGTAATCGCGCCACATGGCCGTAGTGCAGTAACTGACGCTCCCTCACAATGCAGGTAATGCCTCATTCAGGACCCCATGAGCAACACAAAGTCAAACCAACGGTACCCAAGGATTTTCCGGATAGACACAGTACCAAAGGAGTCCAGTCTTCATCTCAGGTCAGTGGATAGCGTCCATGTCTCACAACAGGAGCAGAGAGTGGATCAGCAGCGGAAGCAGAGAGCGGAGCAGCAGCAGAGAGCGGCGTCGTCTCCCACAGGCACGTAGCCCTTTGAAAGCACACGAGCAAGTTCACCTGAGGTAAAGCCGGCAGCTGACCAGTAGAAATAACCGGCAGTGAGAAATTAAAGTCGATCGCTTCAGCTGGTGGTGGAAACTTAAAGCGGCGGTGATTCAGCTGAACAGGAAAAAGCCGAAGCACCTATAAAAGCGGCAAAGATGACTTCAACATTTAATGTAAGTTCTATCTGCTCTCTGCCCATCGAGGGCACGCTTTATATGTTGTGTGTCCTGCAGTATGTACAGCTCAGGTTTTCCGCCGACAGTGCAGATAGCTTCACCTGCCAAAAATGTTTAGTTAATTTAGAGTTGGTCGGGAAAATACGCAATTGGAGGACCGCGTAGGAATCTGATAGCGATTAGGCAAACCAAAATTGGATCGACTCGGTTTGTTTAGACAATTCGCTACATCTGATTCGCTTCAGTCTCTCCAGGTCCCACTGTAGTCAGTGCGCCGAAATCAGCAGCACCAATTCAGCCACAGGGCGAGTGGGTAACAGTAAGACGGGGTCTAAGAATCCAAAATTTAGTCCCCAGCACCCAGGTCACCAATTCGACCCAGAACAGGTTCTCAGCTCTCGCAGCCTGTGGAAACTGAGAATAATAAAGTGCTCATAATTGGCGATTCCATAGTGCGGAATGTTAGAATTCCAAACTATGTTAAACCAGCAGTTAATGTTAAGTACTTGCAGGGGCCAAGATTTCTGGCATAAAGGCCGATTGGACCGTGTTGCCGACGATGAAGTATCTACCTTATTGCTGCATGTCGGCACTAATGATATTTATTTACAGCAATCTGAGGTATTAAAGCGAACTTCATCTCTATGCACCAAAGCTAAAACAAAATGTCGGAATTTAATTGTATCTGGTCCCTTACCAAGATTATATAGAGGGATGTGATTTATAGCAGATTGCATTCCTTTCACTGCTGGCTAGAAACCTGGTGTGCAAATAAAAGCATAGCATTTGTGAACAATTGGGATGATTTTTGGGAAAGGCCTGGATTTTTCAGAAGAGATGGTCTTCATCCTAACTGGAGGGATCTTATGTATTATCCCAAAATATGGCAGCAAAACTGCCTGGTTGACTGATTAGAGCACCATCCAGGCCGCAGTCATGTGATCTTAAATCACAGGCTGTTCTTTATCCCACCTGTTATTTTCCTGAAGCTGTTACCCATAATCCCTGTTGTGGGGCATCCAGTAAATTTAGTCTTGATACAAACCATAAATTAATTGATAACCAAAAATAAGGTGTATAATTAGACCAAGGGATAAAACCAGACACTCCACCAGGGGCATCTGTAATAGAAATTTAATTCAAATTAAAACAAAAATATATCAGCAGTTCAGAAAGAACCATGCAGTTTTAAATGCTGTTTATTGAACATTCGCTCTCTTGGCACTAAAGCTGTTTTGGTAAATGATATATATTAAGTACAAAATCTGATCTGTGTCTTCTTACTGAAACCTGGCTTAGTAAATGTGACACTGTTCCCTAGCTGAGGCGTCACCAGATGGATACTGCTCCTTCATAAGTCTAGAGATTCTGGTCGAGGAGGAGGCCTTGGAATAAGTCATTGTAACAAAATGCAAATCACTCCTAAAAATTTAGGCAACTTTACATCCTTTGAGGCATTCATTTTAAATATTAAAACAGATTCCAACACAATTATAGTGCTAGTCTACAGACCACCAGGGCCATATTCATTGTTCATGACTGAATTTAGCAACCTTCTGTCTGATTTGGCTATAAATTATGATCACGTAGTTCTGATGGGGATTTTAATGTACACATTGATGTGGAAACTGACACTTTTAGCAAATGTTTTACTTATTTGTTAAATTCAGTAGGATTTTGTCAGATTGTCAAAGGTCCAACTCATAATCATAACCACACATTAGATTTAATTATAACTTACAAAGTTGAAATTCAAAATTTAAATATTACTCCATTAAATGTAGTTATTTCCGATCACTTCTTAATTACATTTGATTTAGTTCTGCCCATGCCAGCACTCACAGATTAAAACAAAGACAGTGCGACATCTAGATTGTAATTCTGCTTCAAAATTTATAGATACCTTGAGTAAGTCGAGTGTAATTGTGGAAAACAATTTAGATCAGCTAATATCACATTATAATGTGACCTTGAGAGATGCTCTGGACACAGTGGCTCCCCTAAAAACAAAAGTGATCAAAGCACATAGAAACTCTCCCTGGTTTAATGAAAATACTCGAGCTCTTAAATTAGAGTGTCGAAAACTGGAGCAGATGGAGAACAACAAAGCTACATGTCTTTCAAATTGCATGGACAGAGAGTGTTAATAAATATAAAAAAGCCCTCTTTAAAGCTCGCTCAGAATACTATTCTACATTAATAGATAGCAATAATAAAAATCCTAGGGTACTTTTAGAGCAGTGGCTAAATTAACAAATGGCAATTCAGATCAACAGTGCAAAATACCAACAGATATTAGCAGTACAGACTTTATGAACTTCTTCAATGAGAAAATTAAAAATATAAGATCCCAGATCTCAGCATCACAGTACAAGCCAAATACTAGCTTAGCAGACCCTGCCACATTGCATTCAGCACTTTAATAATTTTAATCCTGTAACTCACCAGGAAGTCTTAACTTTAAATACTAAAATGAAGCCCACTACTTGTTCCCTAGATCCAGTGCCAACAAAACTAGTAAAAAGTGCAATGGATGTTCTTGCAGCGCCTATTCTAACCATTATCAATAGTTCATTACTGCATGGCACAGTACCTGATGCACTAAAAGTGTCAGTCATTAAACCTTTACTTAAAAAGTCAGACCTAGACCCACACATACTAAATAACTATAGGCCTATTTCAAATTTACCATTTCTCTCTAAAATACTAGAAAAGTAGTCGCCAGTCAGCTTCAGTCACACCTTACGCATTACAATTTATTTGAGAAATTCCAGTCTGGCTTTCGACTGGTCATAGTACAGAAACGGCACTAACACGGGTTGTAAATGACATTCTGATATCCTCTGATGAAGGAAATTCCACTGTAATTATGTTGTTGGACTTAAGTGCAGCATTTGACACCATTGACCATTCTATTTTACTGCACAGGCTAGAAAACGATGTTGGGCTTACAGGCCCCGTGCTCGCTTGGTTCAGTTCTTATTTATCAAATCGATTCCAGTATGTACAGAAATGTGCTGACAGTACTCCATCATTATACACAGAAGTTCAATATGGTGTCCCAGGGCTCAGTACTGGGACCTTTACTGTTTTCACTTTACATGCTTCCACTGGGATCTCTCATTAGGAAACATAATGTTAATTTTCACTCGTATGCAGATGACACCCAGTTATACCTTTCATTTAAATCAAATGAAGTTTCTCCGATGTTGTCTTTAATTAGTTGTGTTAGTGAATTAAAGGAATGGATGAATGAGAACTACTTGTCTTTAAATACAGATAAAACAGAGATGTTAATTGTTGGAGGGAATGACGCTGATCACAGCAATATTTTGTCGTCATTTAACTCAGTTGGAATCCCAATTAATTTTACTGAATCAGCCCGCAATCTAGGAGTTATCTTTGACTCTAGCATGTCATTTAAAGCATATTACAAAGTCGTCCAAAACATGTTTTTCCATCTTAAAAATGTTAGGAAATTAAGGCGCTTTCGAAATAAACAGGATTGTGAGAAATTAATTCATGCATTTATCTCTAGTAGGATTGACTACTGCAATGCGGTGTTCACTGGCTGTTCAAACTGTTCTCTATACAGCCTCCAGTTAATCCAAAATGCGCTGCAAGAATTATTACAAGAACAAGAAAATATGAACACATAACCCAGTTCTTAAATCTTTACACTGGCTCCCAGTTAAGTTTAGGGCAGATTTCAAAATCCTCCTTTTAACATATAAAGCATTAAATGGCCAAGGTCCGCTTACTTGTCTGAACTTATCATGACTTACAAACCTGAGCACATTAAGATCTCAAGATGCCGGTCTGCTTAGGATTCCAAGGATTAATAAAATAACAGTGGGAGGTCGAGCTTTTAGTTACAGGGCCCCTAAACTGTGGAATGGTCTTCCTGCTTCCATAAGAGATGCCCCTTCAGTCTCAGCCTTTAAATCCCGGCTGAAGACTCACTACTTCAGTTTAGCATATCCTGACTAGAGCTGCTGATTAACTGTACATACTGCATCTCTGTTGTTAGTCATTAGCACTAAAACATAAGTAACATGATAATTATATTTGAATACTAACCCTCACCTATTCTGTTTCTTTTCTCGGTACCCAAATGTGGCATTGGTGCCACGCCCACCTGCCAAGTTGTTTGCCTGCCTATGGTAAAGTCATCCCTGATGGAGGATCACAGGAATCATGGGAAAGAGGGTCCTTTCATCGAGCAACGTTTCAGCCGTGGCATGGCCAAATGGGGAGGCAGCTAGATGGATGAGGTCTCCAGGACTCTAAAAATATCCAAACCTAATTATGTCATATCATCTACTGTTAAACCGTACTTCTAAAATTTTTATTATTATGCTGTATTAAGGAATTGTTCTGTTCTGTGTATTGTATTGTATTGACCCCTACTTTTGACACCCACTGCACGCCCAACCTACCTGGAAAGGGGTCTCTCTTTGAACTGCCTTTCCGAGGTTTCTTCCATTTTTCCCTACAAGGTTTTTTGGGAGTTTTTCCTTGTCTTCTCAGAGAGTCAAGGCTGGGGGGCTGTCAAAAGGCAGGGCCTGTTAAAGCCCATTGCGGCACTTCCTGTGTGATTTTGGGCTATACAAAAATAAACTGTATTGTATTGTATTGTAAACCATATAACATGACAGGAAGCACCAGGACTCTAAAGACTTGGACCTTCATCTTTTTCAGAGATATCGGTAGCGCCACACACCCCTTTCCAGAGACCTCATGACACCCCATGACCCCCCAATCCATCTACTGACTTAACAGGAAGAGTCACCAGAGACATGAATGTTGCCAAGGTAAGTAAACCATGCAACAAGGTCAACACTCTCTGCAGACAGACACACTGCTGATGGCGTGCCCAAGAGGTCATTAAAGGCCTGGCTGTTGGTTTTATCAGGACCCTCGCAAGCCCAGACACCCAGACTCTCACTCAGTCTCGAGCCCCGATCAGAGCTTCAGTTGACTCCGCGAAGATCACAGCATCGTCAGCAAAGTCAAGATCTGTGAAACCTTCTTCACCAACAGATGCTCGACAGCTGCTGGACCCCACGACCTGCCCAACACCCAGTCCATACAATCATTGAACAGAGTAGGAGCAGAACACACCACTAACGGACCCCAGAATCAACTGGGAAAACACAGAGGGTCCGGCTCCACTCTGCACAGCACTCACAGTACCAGTGTACAGGCCGCCATGAAATCCAGCAACCTCGAGGCGATCCTGTGAACCCTCAGGATGTCCCACAGGTCAGCCTCGACCAACTGAGTAACACTTTGCAAAAATCCACAAAGGCTGCAAATAAACTCTGCCGATATTAGCTTTTACACTCCATGAGAACCCTCAGTGCCAGGATGCGGTCGATGGTAGACTTCTTAGGCGTAAAAACCAGATTGTTCCGTCACTGGTAGGCGTAGCAAGTGATCACGGATCCTACTGAGGACAAACCTAGTGAGGACCTTATCCAGCACCAAAATCAATGTTATCCCCCACTAGTTGTTGCAATCCAGGCGATCACCCTTCCCTTTCCAGACAGGGATGACAAGTCCTGTTTTCCAGTCAGTTGGGATGATGCCAGTCTCCCAAATGGAAGAAAAGATTGCTTGTAATCCCAGGAGTGACAGCCTTACCACCAGCCTGGAGAGGTTCACCCCGGATACCACAGATCCCTGCAGTCTAAGCTGGTTCACCACCTGTGCAATCTCAGTGAGACGGGAGTTGGGGTTCACAGCTAATTGGAGGATCAGCCTCAAGAACTGAGGACCAGATATCCAACGTCCTCGCTGAAGGATCAGCTTTGAACAACTGCCCAAAGTAGCCAGCCCAGTAGGTCACGACTGTAGTGTCACAACTACAGTGTCCCTGAGGTGCGCAGACCGGGGACTCGCCAGATCTCTGCAGGTGGATACACCTTTTATTAGTCTGGTCGCTCCAATGGCTGTCATACTCAGGGAGTAGCTGTCACTGTAGCTGATTGGCTTCTTCCGATGAGTGTCCCATGTCACTCTTTAACGAGCGTAGTATGAGACGCTTACATTATGGAGCTCCCTGGGTGCCTTGTCTGTTATCTCAGTGTATGCTCTGACCGCAGTGAGTGATGTCTCGTGCAGGAGACATTTTATTGGTAGCTTCGCCGTGGTTGACACGCAGGTGACACTCCTCTGGTCATGGTGACTTCAATGCAGCCACTGGCACTGACAGAGCTGGCTATGAGGATTGTCTCGGTCTCCATGGGTCTGGTGACCAATGGTGAAAGTGGCTCCATGTTCCTTGACTTTGCAAAAAGTCAGGGGCTGTGAATCAGTGGATCCTGGTTCCAGCGCCCTGAACCGCATCGCTGGACTTGGTACTTCAATACTGGTGGTGCGTGAAGGAGATCGATCACATCCTCATGGGCAGATGCTGGAGGCTCTTGCAAAACTGTAGGGTCTACAGAAGTGCCCAGTTTGTGAATTCTGACCATAGACTTGTTGTTGCTACTCTTAGGATCCAGCTTAGGATCAGTAGGTTACCACCTAATAGGAAAATGAGCCTGGAATTGGCCAGACTCCAAGACCAGGCTGTTTCTAATGAGTTTGCATGCAGTTTGTGTGAGGAACTTTCAAATTTGGGTATGACTGCCAATCCTAATGTGATGTGGGAGACCTTCCGTGACAAGACCCTGAAGGTTGCTGAGGGTTGTGTTGGTGTTACCGGTGTTCCCAGAAGGAGGTGTTTCATCTCGCAGGGCACCCTGGATATCATCGAGAGGAGTCGCAGTGCACGCTCAATGGCAACTCTGGTCTGCACTGGGAACTGAGAAGGATGGCTGCGAGGACTCTGAGGGCAGATAAAGAGGCATTTATTAAAGGAATCTGTGAGCAAGTGACACACCATCTGCGGTCTAGAGACCCAGGTCCTGCTTACAGAGGAATTGAAGCATTACGCACATCCGAATCTGTTCTTCGGAGAGTTGCAGTCGGGGCGGCTGATGGAACAGTCCTTGCAGAGCTTGCACACACAAAGAATAACGCAGCCAGACAGAATGATCTAAAAAGTCAGTCAGTGTCCAACCTGCTATATCCTAACACAGGGTCACGGGGGTCTGCTGGAGCCAATCCCAGCCAGCACAGGGCGCAAGGCAGGAACAAACCCCGGGCAAGGCGCCAGCCCAACACAGGGCACACACACAAACACACCTAGCACATACAGGGACAATCTGGGACCACCAATGCACCTAACCTGCATGTCTTTGGACTGTGGGAGGAAACCCACACAGACACGGGGAGAACATGCAAACTCCATGCAGGGAGGACCTGAGAAGTGAACCCAGGTCTCCTAAAAGTGAGGCAGCAGTGCTACTCCCTGCGCCACCATGTTGCCCGGTATTGAAACAGAAATTAGAAAAAGGCAGTTTTGACCAAATTTTTCACTGCAACGCTGTGTATTGACAACCAAAACAACTTGATGACGTAATACAGTATATTATATAGGACTATATAGATTGCAGTACAGACAGATAATGTTCAGTAGTTTAGAAAATTAATTTGAACGTCAAACCGTAACCAGTACATCCGCTCTTCTCATTGTCATTCAAGCTGATGTACTGGATGATGTGCAGTGTCGTCCTTGTGAATGCCAGCCCGCTCAGTGGCGTAGCAAGGTCTGGTGGCACCCGGTGCGGCGTTTAAACTTGTCACCCCCATGTCCACCAAAATATAAAATGAAATTTGTTGAAAAAACAATGTTTTATTTAATTGGTTAAGTAAAGAGGGCATAATATTAATTATTTTGTAAACATTTTTTATGAATAAAAAAAAAGTAAAATGCCTTTTTATTAATAAGCCAGTTTATTGTACAATATAAGAAATCTTTTTATAGTGATAGTACCTAGTACATAACTTTATTATTATTATAATACAATTTAATGAAAACTCAATTGTTTACAAGTTTCGTTCTCTCGGCTCTAATCCAACAAACTGTACTTTAACATTATACTAAGAATCTTTTCTTTCTAACTTTTTGTTCTGCAAATTTTGAAATTGTGTCATCAAAATCAATACCTTCAGCTACACTATTTTCAATTGACAAAATGGCTAAAAAAACTGACAAAATGGCTAAGCTAGAGAGTCGTGCTTGGTTCATAGTTGATCTGAGATAATTCTTAATTAGTTTGAGTTTCGAAAAACTCCTCTCACGTAATGCAACAGAAACACATAAAGTTATGAAAAATCTTAATGCTAAAGTGAGATTGGGAACAGACTCTAAAAGTTCATATTCAACCATAAACTCTAAGAATCTTAAGGAAGTCCAACCAAAACCAAAATCAATATCATAGAAGGAAAAAGAGAAGAATGATTCGAAGAACGAAGCGAAGTACCGTATAATAGCACAAAAATGTCTTCACCGTCTCACAGATGGATATTATTTGTAGCGTAAATCTGATTAATTTTTAAATATTAAATTGCAGCACGGCAAAATATTGCTCATAACGAGGTATAGTCGGGCTGAAAGTTTTAGACAGTGTAGAGCTCCTATATACCCAGGTTGGGTCACATGCGTAAAATGTGTCCTAAGAGTATAACGAAGGGTTATCGGGTTTGTCTGCGGTGACTGATTATTAGCCAAATGTAACACAACAGATGTTGCAACCCCAAATTTCGAAGCCCAGTCTTCCAAAGAACCCGGCGACATATTTGCAGCCAGATAGGAATAAATCACCAAAAACGGTATCACTATTGAAGTCTTATGAACAGCACATCTCGAAAAATACATCGAAATTGTAACAATAAATTATGCACACGTTTAAGTTACCATAGATTTCCGACATGAATTTCAAGGAAAAACCAAAGAAGCGTCAAAAAAATTAAAAAAAAAACGTTAAAAAATACCGTCTTGGCGACGTAAAATAAAGGCAATAACGAGCCAAATCAAGAGAACGCCAATGATAATTTCCCAATACTGCCCCTTCTTGGCCTCTTATTTGTCACCAAACATTACGCCAAATCGGCAATTAACCAGAATTGTGACACATGATTTCGTCGTGCGTCCCAGCTCGTATATATAGGGGCCTTAAGATAGTGGGATGGGGAGGGAGATATTGTCTGTTCGCTCCAGAACGACCCTAAAGTAAACTTGTTTTACATTATGGTCGTTCTAGAGCGACATTAACTACCCCCAACTGTCTAAAATGTTTCACGCCAACTATATTATTATGATGTTCGGGTTATAAATATCATCTTGTTGCACAGAAATCGATTTGGGGCGATATGATATATTTGTGGCAGGGATGAGACAATGAGTCACAGGACCGGATGTTTGTTTACTTGAGCACCTGCACAGCTCAAAAGAAACGAGACAGAACACCCTCTCCCCCCACGCACTACACAATAATACTAAATCATTACAGCATCACATCTTTCATCCGCAATTTGTTGCAATTAGTGATTGTTAAAGCCCATGTAAATTATTTGACATGTTATTTTACGTAACAAAAAGGCTCATTAATACAAAACCGTCAATTTTTTGTCACCCCCTCAGAGCTGGTACCCGGTGAGCCCGCTGATCTTGGTGCTGGGAGTCGACGGCTTCTCTCATCCTGTACAGCAGGTGTTACAGACTTTGCCTTGAATAGACAATGTTATTATCACTCTGTCGTTTGGGTAGGAGCTGAGGAAGGTCTTGAAATGGTATGGAGTACTGGCAACTCTTCTGATTTCACCATAGAGTACTGGCAACCTTTCTTTTGAGAATCTTCAAGGGAGACCCCACCCCTTCAGTCAACGTTCACTATCTTGTGATGATCGATTGATGATTCCTCATACCAGCACCTATATTTGTAGAGTACCATTGAGTACCAAAACCTCTTCAGGAATCATCAGGTCCAAACCCTAATTCCCTGTGAACCTTTCGAATGAGTGTTGATGTATCCCAGAGCTCGAGTGTCACTGTATCACAACTGATAGACTGCTTCCATTTCAAGCACTGAACTGAGGTTCCTCATTTCTTTGGTTCTTTTATGAAGTAACCCTCTTCCACTTTAACAAGATCTTCTTGAAGAGGGGTATGGCATTCCACTACGGTCTCTACATCAGTCTTAAACACCTCTGGTGGGATGCCAACAGGCCCTGGCTAAGAAATACAGAGAAGGTACAGTTATGGTACTTGCTGGCTGTCGTCTTTTCGACACACTTTGAGTCTGATATATTGACAATATATTGACCCCCCTAAAAGCTCTGACTTCTCTATTCCCAAAACACACCATACATCATCCCAAATTTTACCCATTCATTTTCTTTTCCCCACTTCACATTTACAGGCAGATGAAGCCTATCCTGATAGCCTCAAGGGCAAGGTAAGTACCAGTCCTGGTTTGGATGCCAGTAATGACATGCCAGGGCCTCTTCACATTCACCAACGACTCCAGCTACCAATCCCCACCTTGGGTAAGAGGCCAGAGGAGCAGCAGAGAAAAACCAGTCAAGAACTGTGAGAACTTATGCCAGCTACATTTAAATACTGACTGGCACTGGTCCCCTGGAGGTTTGAGGCAGCAGCATTAACCAGCCCTCAAGGTGCATCAACTTCTAATCAGGTGCTAATAAAAAGGCAGCTGGACAGGAAAAGGTTTGGGGATGGCCACCCGATATACTGAAAAATTAGCAAATGAATAAAATTGGTATTTACAGATGTGGAGTTCAAAACCGAAATGACTAACAGGTTGTAGGGTTGGTCGATCAATATGGCTGAACAGAGGAAGAGGGGGAGTCAGGGGAGGCCAGAACAGGAACTAAGGTGGCAGGAGAAGATGGATCTAGGGCAGGAGACGATCTTAACGCTGGCAAGTTTCCCCAATGAGCCCCAATACTAATCTATGTATGTTGTAACTTACTGAGGGGGTTGTGTAGGTAGGGGTCCCAGTGCACTGCTTTCCAACAGGGGCCTATAATGCTGTTTGAGATGGTCCTGATTCAGTTCACCAGAAATGACATCATCAGAGGGTGCTGGAAGTGACACCAACTGTGGGTGGACCGGTGATGATGTCATTGAGAGGCAGGGGGGCTTTGGCTGGGCTGCAGAGGTTCAAGCAGAGGTGGCCTATGGGTGCGGGTGGGGGGGTCAGGGCTGAATACCCACGCCAGTTACGTTTGCTACCGTATGTGGACTGTGGCAGTCATGGCGAATTTAATACAAATAATGTTAACATACACTGATTTTTCATTACAGTATTCAAAAATTTTTCAAGATAACACAGACTTTATCAAATATAACAGAATGAAACCCAAGGGGAACACGGACCCCTAAGGGGCCCCCTTTAAAAGTTGGGGTCTGGGGGGGTGTTGCCCCCCCAAACACAACCCCGAACAGGGACGCCCCAAACCCCTGGTCTGACTCAACTCACCCTTTGAGCCTATAAACCTTTTTCCCCACGCCCCTTGTGACACATGCCCTTTGATGAAAAGGGGAAAGTGAAAAACCCAGACAGGAGCCCCCAGATCAGCAAGCAGGTTATCAGGTCAAGTCAGGTAGGGGCCTGCACTGGTAAAAACCGTTGTCATCACACCCTGGGATCCCAGCGGGCAACCCCGGGAAAACCCCCCTAAATCCCACCCCTTCGCCACAGCCAGGTATTCAGGGTGGTCCAGCCACTGGGTCCCAATGATGATCCTGCAATCTGGACCCCCCCAAGGATGTCACTAAAAAGGGTTGGAAACAGAAAAGCTTAAAAAAGGGGGACCGAGGGGGAGAGGCACTCAGGCCATTCGCTGATTTGTTGTTCCCCTCAATAGTCTGTCCAGACAGTTTTTTTAAAGCAGTCGGTATTTACAAATAATACAAATAAAAAAAAAAAATATGTTCTAAAATTTGGTTTTTTTTTTTCTGTGGGAAGTAACCCCCCGGGCTTCTCTATCTTTTTTTGAGACAGGACTGGGCCCGGCCATCCTAGGTTCCTTTAGGGGTCCTCAAGTCGTCTTTTTTTTCATAAGTGGCTCCTTTAATTTATAAAGTGTCCACAGTCCATCTGGTGGAAAAGGTGTCCCTCAGGCAAGTGTCATAAACAGTTCACGGGGTGTCATTCCATTTCCACACAAAGTGGCACATCCCCCACCTTTGGTGCTCTCTTTTTTTTTTTCTTTTCATAAAAGGGAAATTTTTAATAAAGGGGCCAGGTGAGGGGACAAAATTCAAAGGACCATTTTAAAATGTTACCAGGTGGGTCCAAGCTTTTTATTAATCAGAACATATGGGGCATGTTGGGTACATTCGGTCAGGTCAGGTTGGGGGCATACACTGGTACAGCCTGTTACCACACCCCCACATGACAAAACGGCGGGGGGCCCTGATTGGAACTCCCAAGGAATCGGGCCCAGCCCCACCTCTAAAATGACCCCATCTGGTAGCCAGGTGTCATGGGGGCGCTCCTCAGCCTGTCCCCCTTACGGATCACCGGGTAATCCGCCACATGGCTGTAGTGCCATAACTGAGCCCCCTCACAATGGGTCATTGCCACATTCAGGACTCCATGAAAACAAAAAGTCAAACCACCCAAAATTTGACAAAGAGACACCAAGTGTCCAGACATCACCCAGGTCACGGGATGCACCACGCTCCCCGGGGGGCCCAGGACTTAAAATTTGGCCCCTCATTCTCTTGCATAGATAGGGGGGCACCACAACCCTCTTTCCAGCACCTCATGACCCCCCTGCTCCCCCAATTTGTCTAATGACCTCATAAGAAGAGTCATGAATTTCACTATTAAGGTAAGTAAACCTCTCGATGGGTGGGCGGGTGCATTCATTCAAAAGAAAATCCCCGTCAAATAAAAAAAATAATCAAAAAAACGTCATGATGTCCAAAAGTGGACATGAAGTCAAATAAAAAAGTAGAGTGAAATAATTTATTCGTGCCCCCAATATAAGAACTAACAACTTTTCCAAGAAAGCCCAGAGATAACACCCGCTTCTTTTAAAGGGATATTCCTGAATCTCTCAAACTTTCAAACATCAAAAGCTGGGGTAAAGAGAAAGAAAAAAATTTAAAGAGGTTTTTAAAGTGTTAGTGCCAAAAAGGGGGATGTGCACCCCAACCCGGGATGGGGGATCATTTTTTGTCCCATAACCCAAATGGAAGGACTGGACCACGGGAGACAAAACCCGGGTCAGGACACCGAAAAGCCCCAGTTGGGATAACAGGCGTGGATGGACTGGAGGAAGCAGAAACTGGGAAAAGTTCATTCCCCTTTTGACAAATGGCAGTTCCCAATTCACCCAAATTGGGGGCGCCACAGGACTCCCGAATTTGGGAGTATTGAAGTTCACCCCCTGTCGGGTCTTGGGTGCTGCCAGGGGTGTTGTTGGGGGCCCTCACAAGTCCCCATATGACCAAATGTTCTCAATGGGCAGCAAATGCTACTAGAAGAATTACTGCCTCATTTTGGGGGGTTTTGGGAATCAGGAGGCAACAAGAGGGGAAGGAGAGGACCCCCTTTTTATTGTTAAAATTTTTGGGCTGCGTTTGGAAATGGGTGTGTGAAAAAAAAAACCCAAAATTTTTGTTGGGTGATGTTAAGTCTGGGGTTTGGGGGCTCAATGGCCCCCCTTTGGGGTTTAAAACCAGTGACACAGGGGCTGGCACTATCTTTCGGGTATCATTAAAAACAGATCACTTAAGGGAATTAGACTTAACTTCTTCTTCTTCTTCTTGTCCCCCATCCCTTCTTTTTCCCCGCTCTGGGAATTAAAGAGGGATGATAAAGGGGAAAATAAATGATATGCAGGTTTAAACTGTGAATGACTTGAAAATTTTTTTCAGAAAATGGTGGCTGTTTGGCAGTGTTTCATCCCCCACTATGGCCAGCCTGCCCCTCCTCAACCCCACAACCTTCTCCTTTTTCTCCCATCACAAACATTTTCCTCCCTTTATGCTCCAATACCTGTCCTCTTGCCCCCGGGCCCCCACCCACCTTTCCCCTTACATGAGCCATCAACCTCCTCCAGGACCCCCCCATTCCCAAAACCTTAAAATCTTCTTCTCAAAACCCCCCCTTACCCCACTCAGGCCTGGCTCCCTTTCTTTTAAAGCACGGGAATTTCCCATCTCTATAAGTCTCAAATTTTTTCCACAGGAAGCTGCGCCCCTCAGTCGGGGTTTTAAAGAGCCTTTCCCACAGGGGACTCAGTTTCTTTTCCCAACATGTTACAGTTGGCTAGAGCTACCAACATGCTGTCTACTCATCCTGCTAGATTTTTCCTCCCTTCAACTCCCAACCTCCTGATCCCCTTTTCCCCTTTTTGACCCTGGAAACATTTGGCTGCCCTCAGGGGGTCAACCCACCTTTTGGCGGTCCTTCTTTTTCCTAACATGGAGAGAGTAAAATTTTCCAGCATGGGTGTGTTCAGGATTGGTGTGGACCCTCTCCTCTTCTCTGTAAAAGGCCCTATATAAAAAAAAATTATTATTATTATATCCTTTTCCCTGGATCCTATCTCAGCCCCATTTTCTTTTGAATAACAAGGGGAACCCCTTTTGTTCCATCCAGAGAACCCGAAACCTTTAGAATTCAACATGTCTCACTGATATTGCAAAGGGGATAAAGGGGACCTTTCCCAACTCACCTGGTCAAGATAAACCCTTTCTTGTTTCCCCTCATCTCGGGCAGCTCAGCCACAGTCATTAACGGGACCACTGGCCTTGTTGGCAGGGCATTGGCATTTTCCCCGGTGGTTGGTGATTAAAATGCAGAGGCACAGGTGTTCAACCTGCTGGGGGGCATGTCCCCCCCTTTTATTCATTACACTTTTAAAAAGTCATTTCCAGTTTAGTGTCCTCATCTGATCTGTTTAATTGGGGGTTTTTTCGCCTTTTTTTCCCTGAGAAGACTCCGTGATGAAGATTGAAGTTTTAAAAGATTTAACCCTAAAATTTGAGAAAACTGTTAACGTGAACACTCAAAAACCCTTCTATCTCTACGTAGAACATTTAAATCCTCTCTTTATCCCCACCTAGTGGCGGAAGTACAAAAATAATTGTTGTCTTTACGCTGGCGCTACTTTTAGTCATTTTAAACTGCTGGTGCCGACGTTGGTGCAATACTCAACCTAAAGTTTAAATTGCAGGTCAGTCCTATTTTTTTGTGAATTCATATGTGAAACCCGATGGGATGTTTTAAAGAACTGTCATTTCAAAAAAAAAGGGAATCCTTTTTAAAGGCTTTCATCCCGCTGTCAAAACAATTCTTCTCACCCAACCCTGCCAGATGGCTCTCCCCCCATCCGGTCTTTTTTCTTACCCCTTCTTTCAATGAAGACCGGCGGGTAACCGCTCAAAAAAAACCCCCCGATCTTTGTTTCTCGTGTCTTGTTTCTCTTTTTTTCCTTACAAACGGCGAAAACACAGTATCCTGAACTGAAACAGCAAAAAAGGGGTGCAGCGACCACCTCTTCAATGAGGTGTCTGTTTGATCCCCTGAAGCAGAGAACATTCAGGACAGATGCGTCTGTCAATCAGATTGGGATAATGAAAGACAGAAAAGATGTAAAAGGACTATAAAACAAAATTAATGAATAAGCTAAACAGATAGAAAAAAATCGCCCTCAACCAATAAAGACTAACCACACTCAGCTTTTTCAGTAAATCCCCTTTTATTAACAATTGTTCTTTGACATGTGTACTTTTTGTAATTCAATCAATAAAAATATTAATTGAATATAAATTTTTATAATGGATTTTTTCCTCTTTTTTCTTTTTTTGTGTCGCTCAAAGTGCACTTAGTGTTGCCCCAAATTTTTTAAAAACAAACTAATTAAACAACAAACCTAAATGGTGGAGCTTGGGCCTTAGGAGGTTCTGTTTTTTAAATATTTCTCTTTTAAAAGAAAATCTTGAGATGAGAGAATTCCCAAGAGTTTTTTTCAAGTGGGCCCCATGCCCCTTTTAACCCTTTTCTTTTGTGGGACTCAAAAAAAAAATAGTGTTTAAAAAATACCCCTAAACCTTTTTAATTAACAAATATAACTAAGGCTGGCTTTTTCCCATTATTTAGGTAAAGCACAAAAACACATTTTTCGAAAAAAAATTTTTGTAAAGGGACAAAACAGTATTAGAATTATTTGTAACTTTGGGGAATAAAAATTGGTATATTTATTTTTATTAAAAACCCTCACAAGTAATTCATAAAAAGGTCATAGGTACATTAAATTTTCAAAAACGCCAGGCGAAGTTAAGCATATTTAGAAATTATTCGTCCAAAAAGAAACAGGGGCATTTAAAGGAATTATAAAACCCGGGGGGAAGTATTCTTTAATTATTACATTTAAAAAGGCATTTATTCAAAAAAAGGAAAAGTGAAAAAACTTTGGGAAATAAAAAAAAAATTTAGGAGAACTTTAAAAAACTAAAGAAAAACAAAAAATTTAAAATTTCCTTCTAAAAAAAAAAAGAAAAAATTTAAAATTTTTTTTTAAAAAAAAACCTTTTGAAAAAGGTTTTTAAAGAAAGAGAAAATTACCAACAAAATGGGAAGGGGTTTTTTGAAAACGTGGAAGGCCATTTTAAAATGATATCGGGAAAAGGTAAAACCTTTTTCCCAAAATTAAAACGGGGGGTGATCAAAAAAGCAAAGGTTTTCTAAAAACCCAAAACCCCAAAAAATTTTTCAAAAAAATGGAATTTTCTTTTGGTGAAATTTGGGTCCAAAAAAAACGTGTTATTTCTCCAATTAAAAAAGGGTCCTTTTTTTTTTCCCCAAAGCAACCAAAAACCGGCACCCCAAATCATGAATGGCAGACCACGAGGGGAAAAAATTTTAGCAGGGGGGAGCCTCCTAGTTTTATCAGGTACATTTTTTATTATAAAATTTTGGTGATTGTAAACATCATCAATATAGTAAAAAACATTCAATCATTTCATCTTTATAAACAAATCACAAACTAATCTTTTACCTCCCCATTTGAATTAATCCAACCAAAACCCCTTTCCCCCTTTTTTTTCCTTTCTTCTTGATCCCCCTTCTTCTGCTATTTGGGAGGGTTTTTCATTTCTGCTGAGTTTTTCTTTTATCATTCCTGTTCCCCCCACTTTCCGCCCCTTTACCTGTCCATCCCTCCCGGGTTTGCTTCTTGTTCTTCAAAACCCGAAAAGGGCTCAATGTACTCGGGGGGGGACAGCGGGGGTTTGTCTGAGGCGATTTCTTCAAGTTGTTTTTTACAATCTGAGACCTTTAATGAGTTTTGAACCCCCTCTTCCCCAACATCCAGTCTGCTGAACCGCCAAACACTTGTTCAGTTGTCATCTTTTCTCCTTTTCTTTTTATATTTCTTTTTACCCTTCGTCTTTTGACTTTTTTTTGTTTCATAGATGAACGGCTGTTGGGTTGGGGGAAAACCCCCACACACCTACCAGGACAAAAGTGCAGACTCCGCCTTCATAACAGAACATCTGTCTTATCCTCATCATTTGGAACCAACATGGATAATGACGGTGAAGTTGCACCTAAGTTATGATGAACTTGCCCTGCCTGAACCCCTCTTTTTTTCTCAATTTCTTCCACTTCATACTCAAAATTCTTGTTGCTCTCTATGTCAGTAATGTGCTTATTTAAAAAAATTGGGTTTGTCTCATTTCTTCAAGTTTAACAATCCCGCTTTAATCTGAGGGTTTTAATCCTTCCTGCCGTCTCCGCACCCCAAAAACCCCCGTTGTCAGTGCTAAACTTTTTTCATCCATCTTTCTAAGGGAAATTAAAAAAATTCTCATTCTTTTGCACCCATGTCCCAAAACATTTTTTCAAACATCAGACCATCACGCTATTAGTCTCTCAATTTGCAAAGGGCCCTTAAAATTTGAAAAAAAAGGCTGCCTTTTTCATCTTTTTGGGGAAAGGTATGTTAGACTCCATGATGGCATCAAGAACTGGTGGCGCTGTCCATCTGCAAAGTGATCAGGACTAGATGTTTTGGGTGTCTTTCCCAAAAAAAGGACAAAATGGACTCAAAAAATATCTTCTTTTGTCGCAATCGAGCTTGGGGGCCTGAACCACAAAGCACACTGTGGGAATGTTGGGCACCCCGTGGATGAAAAAAAATTCTTAAAACTGTTGTATTTGTTTGTCCGCTGAACTCCTTGGGGTCTCCAAAACCCGGTGTTGGCTTAGTAAGGGTATGGGACCGAAAAAATCCTGATAGTTCATTTCATAGGCAGGGCGCCGGTCTGACTTGAAGCTTGATTTTTTGATGTTTTTTATGGATTAACTTGAACCTGAAGTCCCTTTCCCCCCACACCTGTGTATTTACATTCCATTGATCAGGGGGGATTTGCCAGAACCTTTGGGCCCGGGGCCCTAATAGTTTTCCGGGTTTATTGATGTCCTGTTTCCAAGGTCCATTTGCAATATTTTCTCATTATTTATGAACTCTGTTTTAAAGGCAAAAAGGGAAAATCCCGGGTTTTCCCTCTTAATCTCCTTACTTTCATGTTTTTTGCAAGTTTACCTTTTAAATTTTTTAAAAGGTAGTGTCTTTACTTCAATCATCATCCCTTTTCACACCAACAAACGGCTCTGTGTCTGAAATTTATATGTTTATCAGGAAGTAACTTTTTAATTGTAACCTGTTCAAGGGGGGTTGTGTCCCGTCCCCCTCTTTATCTTCAGGTGTTTATCTCCTCTGTGTCCTTCTGAAACAGACTTCTGTCTTTTTTAGGGGTTTCGCTGTTGTCTGTTCGAGAATCAACAAGAGGCTCAGGTTTATGGAAACTGGGTTTTTGGCTGAGGGGGCTCCCCGATTTATAAAAAAGATTGTCACCCCCGGAGTTCCTATCAGGAATGGAGGAACGGGAAAACTGTTTTTTTGCTATTTTGGTTAATTTCAAAACTCAAAAATTTCTGGGGAAAACTTTAAAATTCTGGATATTTCCCTTTCCCTTTGGGTCTGACAGATGATCTGAGGACTGACAAAAAGGGGCCTAAGGTGGGGTTTTATTACTGATATGTACTGACACACATGGGTGGGGGAAAGTCAAGGAAAAAATTATTTTTTATTATTTTGTAAACAATTTTCCCGGCCATTTATAAAAAATTTAAAATTTCATCTCTTTAATTTGATTAAAGACATTTGTGAAATTTTGATTTCCTTTTCTTTTTCAGCCATTTTTTATAGCACACTTGTTAAATGGCTTTCCTTCTTCTTCGGATGTCTGCCAGATGTTCCTCTTTTCACCCCCCCCCCCTTATATTTGGTAAGACCCTTAAAAGGGCTTTTAAAAAAAACATTTTATTGATTGCATTTATTTGAATTTTCTGCATTTTCCTTAATTATGGAAAATTTTACAACACCCTCTTTCCATGTCATTACACCTCATGATGTGTCGATTCCCCCAGGACCTCCTGAGTTTGGACACGAGGCCACACTGATCTCTTGACAAGCTGAGCAGCCTGTGAATTTAGATTTTCAGTGGGTACACCCGACCTGGGTGGGGCCCCCTGTTCCCTCTTTTCCCCAAATTTATTTTTCAAGGTTTGATAAATCTCCATGGCATCCTGAAGCTTTGGGATTCTGGTGAAGGGCAAAATCACCATGGGCAGCAGTTAAAATGGCAGCAATTTTCTTGCGCATCTGTCTTTTAAAACTCCCTTTTCCCTCTCGAAATAAATTTAATTAATATTTTAGTTGTCCCTTTAAAATCTTGGTTCTGTTCCTCTTTTGAACTGTTTTGATCAAAAAAAAAAAAAGCCTGAGCACCATACAAACGGCGGACAACATGGGTGGCCATTTCGCTGAAACACTTCTGGGTGTCTTTTGACTCCCCCAAATGGCTCATGGTGGCTCTCCATTCGGGGGTCATGTGGAGGCAGGGTGACCCTGGGCTGCGTTTGGGTGAGGTGTCATTGGGGTTTGGGGAGACCCAAACCTCAATCGCCACACAAAAACTCCTTTTAAGGGGGGCTTCAAAATTTTAAAATGGGGGTTTTTATCAAAAAAAAATGATTTTGATCTTTAATTTTTTTGTTCTTCTGGGGTTTTTAAAGTTGGGTCTTTCTTGGGGTTTTTAAAGTCCCCCTGGGGCACCTGGTGATAAAAAAAAAATTAAAAAAAAAAATATAATATGGATCAAACTTGGACCCCACAAACCCTTCGGTTTTGTTTTTGAGAAGAGCAAACCTAAAAGCTGAAATTTTTAACTCACCTGGAATGGCGAGCAGAGCGACAGTCGTAACATCCCCACCTGGAAAGGCGGGGGCACCCTCTCCAAGGGGCCATCTTTAATGGATCCCCGCCTAAAAAAGTAAAATATTAACATCATATTTTAATATTCATATCAAATATATCCATTTTTTTGGCATTTTAATATTATAAATTTTTGGGGAAAAAATTATCTTGGCAGGACTGGGCATTGAAAACCACTGCTAGAGGAGCTGCCAGTCCATTGACTACACCCAAAATTTACTCACTCTTGGGCCGATTAGTGGCAAATGAAGTGGCATTATGGCTCCTGGATAGCCCCAGGCTCTGGCTTCAAACCTGTTTTGGTCACCAGCGTGTGTTGCCGCTTTCTTTGGTGCTCTGCTCTTCATCCTCATCCTCCCCTTTCCTACTGTTGCAGACTAAGCCCCGGCTTTCATGATCCTAATACCTTTTTGCTTTTCAAATTCAAAAAATGAATGGAAAAAATATTGTTAATTGTTGTTTTAAAATTTAAAAAATAACTTGGGTTTTTCCAAACTAATCAAGTTTCCCCAAAAACAAAATGGTGAAGCCAGGATTTTGAATATAAAAATTGTATGAATCAAATCAGAACATTTACCAAAAATTACATTTTAATGCAGCATTGGTCCGCATTGTGAATTTTTAAAGCTTTTTTTTAAATTGTCTTATTTAATCCTTTTGGTCTATGGATGTATAAAATTGACTGATGGGAGTGCTTCCCAAAAATCACAGTCAGATGGGCTAAAAAGAAACACCATCTGCATAAAAATTTTAACCCCTCCCCCTGCCCCCTGTTAATTTCCTTTTTATGAAAGCCACAAACAGGAACCCAGAAGACACGGCCTTGATGGAGTTAACACCCCCAATAATCGTTGTTGTTTTACATTTTGTATTCTTCTTACATACTTAAGAGTAAACTGTCCTAATCCCAATGCAGTGTTCTCCCTAGCCTTTTTAAGGGGCTCTCCCGGGTAATTTGTCTCTTGCATGACATTGTGAGATCAGCCAAGATTACGGCACAGGCGCTCTAATGATCTGCAGAGATGGCAAGGGCGGCGGGGAGGTGGGCAAATTTTTAGGGCAGGATGCAGTTGCGGGGAGGCGTTTTGGGGGTTTTCCACCGATGCTAAAAAGGGGGGGGAGCGGGTTCACAAGCAAGAGTATGGGGGGGTGGGCTTTTGGGGGGGGTGTACATTAATAGAGGGTAGGGCCAATTGTGGTGGGGTTTAGGTGGGTGCGGGGGGGGCTGTACATTCTAAACGGGCGGAGGGGTTCCAAAACAAAAAGGATGTGGGGTGGGCGGGGGAGGGGGGACTGATAAAATAAAAAAATGTACTGGAACCAGCCTATCAGATATCAGAAAAAAAAGCATCAGGAAATGACATTTTGTTCTCAGTGTCAGTTCATCTTTTAGTCTGCTAATTAAGCAGCCCCTTCTTTTCATACTGAAACCTATATATATATATATATATATATATATATATATACAGTTGTTTAAGCATTAGGTATGTTCTGTGTACAAAAATCCTTGTAGCACTCACTGTGGTTCCTTTTAAAGTGACTCCTCTGCCATCTTTATATTTGCTCATACTGAGGGTTTTGTTAAAGTGACCCCATCTGCTGTTCTTACATTTGCTCATATTTGGACCTTCGTCCATATTGTAAAAGTGTGCAGAAACCTTTGCAGCACACACTGTGTCCTGAGCAAAAGTTTTGTCACTGAACTGCTGAGGGTTTTGTACGGAAGCGCATTAGGGCCACGGTGAAAAAAGAAAAATACGGACAAATTGAAGAAAAAAAAAAACTAAATAAAGTTGACATGTTGACTTTATTCTCGACATTCCACTTTAATCTTGACGCTTATGACGAGATTAAAGTCGACATTTCCACTTTATTCTCATAGTTTATTTTGTCATTAAAGCAGAATATTGTAAACTTTATCCTAAAATCAATGTTTAATTTACTAGATTTTCTCAAACCCCATCATAAGTTATGTAGTACATTAAATGCTTTGTGTTAAGTGTTCCCGGCCCAGTTGTTAATCGCTGTACGCGCTTCTTAAACTGACTTCCTCTGCACTAAGAGGAGGTGCAGGGAGTGATCGCCGCACATTGACCATTGAGTTTAAAAAAAATTTGCCTCAGTCGTTTCAATCAGTATCAATATAATCTGACTTTAAATGATCCCGATCTACATGCTGTCAAATGAACGAACCACATGCTGTGGCGCAACTTAGAGGCTTCGCCTGTTATAGCACAAAGGTTCGATTCCCCGAGAGGTTGTGCAGTGAGTGTGTAGGCCTGATGAGCCCAGAATTAGGGCGAAACACGTGTCACATACTCTTTGCATTATTTGACAGTAAACTATTTCAACCATATACAGTATATATATATACTGCTCAAAAGAATTAAAGGAACACTTTTTAATCAGAGTATAGCATAAAGTCAATGAAACTAATGGGATATTAATCTGGTCAGTTAAGTAGCAGAGGGGGTTGTTAATCAGTTTCAGCTGCTGTGGTGTTAATGAAATTAACAACAGATGCACTAGAGGGGCAACAATGAGATGACCCCCAAAACAGGAATGTTTTAACAGGTGGAGGCCACTGACATTTTTCCCTCCTCATCTTTTCTGACTGTTTCTTCACTAGTTTTGCATTTGGCTACAGTCAGTGTCACTAGTGGTAGCACGAGGTGATACCTGGACCCTACAGAGGTTGCACAGGTAGTCCAACTTCTCCAGGTTGGAACATCAATACGTGTCATTGCCAGAAGGTTTGCTGTGTCTCCCTGCACAGTCTCAAGGGCATGGAGGAGATTCTAGGAGACAGGCAGTTACTCTAGGAGAGCTGAGAGGGCCATAGAAGGTCCATAACTCATCAGCAGGACCAGTATCTGCTCCTTTGGGCAAGGAGGAACAGGATGAGCACTGCCAGAGCCCTACAAAATGACCTCCAGCAGGCCACTGGTGTGAATGTCTCTACCCAAACAATCAGGAACAGACTTCATGAAGATGGCCTGAGGGCCCGACGTCCTGTAGTGGGCCCTGTGCTCACTGCCCAGCACCGTGGAGCTCGACTGGCATTTGCTCAAGAACACCAGAATTGGCAAGTCCGCCACTGGCCCTGTACTTTTACAGACGAGAGCAGGTTCACCCTGAGCAGCTGTGATAGAGCGTGAAAGAGTCTGGAGAAGACAAGGAGAACGATATGCTGCCTGCAACGTCGTTCAACATGACAGGTTTGGTGGTGGGTCAGTGATGGTCGGGGGAGGCATATCCATGGAGGGACGCACAGACATCTACTGCGTAGGAAATGGTGCTCTGACTGCCATAAGGTATCAAGATGAAATCATTGAACCCAATGTCAGACCCTACGCTGGTGCAGTAGGTCCTGGTTTCCTCCTAATGCACGCACAATGCCCGGCCTCATGTGGCAAGAGTATGCAGGCAGTACCTGGAGGATGAAGGAATTGAAACAATTGAATGGCCTTCACGATCCCCTGACTTAAACCCAATAGAACATCTGTGGGACATTATGTTTCGGTCCATTAGGCGCCAGTTGCTCCTCAGACTGTACAACAGCTCAGGGATGCCCTCATACAGATCTGGGAGGAAATGCCACAAGACACCATCCGTCGTCTCATTAGGAGCATGCCCCGACGTTGTCAAGCATGCATACAAGCTCGTGGGGGCCACACAAGATACTGAAAAGCATTTTGAGTAGCAGAAATTAAGTTTTTGAAAAATGGACTAGCATGCCACATCTTCATTTCACTCTGATTTTAGGGTGTCTACACAATTGAGCCCTCTGTAGGCAGAAAACTTTTATTTCCATTAAAAGACTTGGCATCCTTCTGTTCCTAAGACATTGCCCTGTCATTATTTGTATAGATATCCAACTTCATATTGAGATCTGATGTATCTAATGTGTTTCTTTAAAGTGTTCCTTTAATTTTTGTGAGCAGTGTATATACTGCATGTATATATATATGGAAGAGAAGGTCTGTGATACGGTTTGCATATTTGCAGCTGGAGATCCACAAAGGGAGAAAAATGAATCACGTATCATAAAGTATTTTATTTATTTATTTATTTTATTTTTTTTCATGAGCTTTCAACCCCTACCAGAGGATAATGCTTAGACTTAAAAGAATCAAAGGCAATATATAGAAAAACATTACGTGGGTTGGGGGAGGTGGCTAAGTCAGTGTGGTCTCAGGTGGTCTGGTATTGGGTGTAAAGTCTTGTTTATTATGAATAAGTTCTTCTTACGTTTGCATATGCTTGATTTATGTCCAAGTGTCTGTTGATGGCGTTCTCATTTGATAACCAGGATTCAGCCAGCTTCTGGCACTTTAGTACCGCCTGAATTTTACTTGTATATTGTCCCAGTTAAATCTTCTGACGGCTCGTTCTGTGCAGCATTCTTTAGTGTCACTGTAGCACGACTGAAT
>NW_024378401.1:0-18093 GCF_016835505.1 Polypterus senegalus
TGAGAACATAAGCCTTTTATATATGAAATTCTTTTTAAAGATGAAACCAAAATATTTTTATTATTTTATACAGATGAAACTTTAACTTCATTTAAATAATCTATATTGTTAATAATTAAAACCCCAAAACTCTTTAAAGGATCTGGCACTCTGTTTACGGTTTGCCCCCCACTGTATGCTTCACTGGGACTGGTGTGAGGATAGAATAATTAAACGTACTAAAAAGATATTTCAATTTCCTTTAAAAAAGTTTTGAAGAACCCTTTAAAAACACAGGGGCAATGTTTTACAGAGCTGATTGTGTGGTGTTTGGGGTTTTGGAACAAAAAAGGAAGGACAAATTGGAGGTTAAATCGTTTAAAGGAGACAGTACTGCTGCAATAAATTTTTTTCATGAAGGTCAGAGAATCACTCGCCACCGTATTCCATGTTTAATAACATGCTTTCTCTATCATCGAAAATCATATAATAACATTTCAGTATTTTAGTTATTCAGAGGTTAAATATCACAAATGTAATGGATTCTGTGCCTGTGGAAAAAGAAGATAAACCCCGGTTTAAAAACCCGTATGATTTACCCATGACACATAGAAGATCAAATAAAAAACGCATTTTTTTTTTCTTTGAATTCTGATTTTGAAAACTAGTAAATTAAAAGCGTTTTAAGATTAAGTTTATGACCTACTTCAATGACAAAATAAACTACGTGATTAAAGTGGAAATTTAAAGTTTAAAAGTTGACATTTCAAGCTTTTTCCCTGTTTTCCCTTTTTTTTTTCTCTGTCCCCTAATAAGCTTTCATGCACTAGATGGGGTACATCACCTTTTCGCGACTTTGATTTTGACTTCTTTTTTTTTGGGACTACTTTGGAACTTGAGCTTTCAAGTTTCTCTGACACCTATGCCCTTTCGTCACTTCCTTTTCTTGTTTTATACCCTCTTTAAACCCAAAAAATAGTATGTTTTTTTATTTCCCCTTTATTCTCTAAATTGTTTTTTTTCCTTGGTTTTTTGTCTTTTCCACAAACTGAGCTTAAGGGATATTTATATTGATTTTCTTTTAAAAAGGGGGTAATTCTGGGAGGTTGGGCGGGACACCAGGCACGTGCAGTGCATTACTTTTCACCTGACTGGGATTTATGTGGCGGAAGAACCTGGAAAGTTTGCTTACACATAGTTTCCCTGCATCTAGATTTTTTTTTTGTTTCCTTTGTGGCCATGTTTAAGTGTAAGTTCTCGTTATACATGGGCCCCTGGATTTTTTCTTTTCAAATTAAAGGGCATGTAATAGTTCACCACTACTGAACAAAAATTAATGTCATATCACTAAAACACATCTCGTTTTTTCCCCTTTTTATTTTGTTTTTGATATGTTAATCCTTGTTTTGTAATTCATATTTTTCTTCTACTTTTTTTCCTGATGGGCATTTGTTTTCAAAAGTGGTGCTTTTGTGTCTTTCCCCCATGATATACTACATTATTTGTTTAAATTTTTGACAGTTGGGGGGTGATAAACATGTGCTTGTTAATAAACAAGTGTTTAGTTAAACTAGTGCTTTAAATTTGGGTTTCAACATCTTCAGAAAAAAGAAAAATACAGTAACCCCTTTATATGCGATTTTTTTGCTTCACTCTTAAATTTATTAAACATAACTAAATATATAACGGTTTTCTGGCTTGGGGTTCTCGGACAATCGTTTTTTATTTCCCTGTAATTTTCCCAAATTTTGGGTTTTTGCCTAGTTGATTTCATACAAGGGGACACTTTTGGCGGATTACTGAGAAGCAAACCAATCAAACCGCAGTTAAGTTCCCCTGACTAAAACAAACCCAATCAAAGCAGTTGATTTCCCCCTGCGTGCTGAATGAAATTTAACCAGGAAGCCCGTCTGCTCATTCAGCATCCCCGTGTTTGTGTAAAAATTGTGCTCTTTTTTGTTTATCTTTGTGTAGTCAAGCCCCATTTGGCTAAACGATCTTACCCTTTGGGGCTGTGCCCGGAAAAAAAGATGTTACGATTGCCGAAAAAGGGAAAATTTTTTTGAAAACTTGATTCTTTTATTTAAAAGTAGGAAAAGAATATAAGATCTACGTCCAGTGCCCTTTTTAACCAGGGTCCCAAAACGATTTGTTAGTGGATGTTAATAAGGCAGTAGTCTGGATGGAATCTGTTTTAGGGATTTGGATTGAAGACTCCCGGAAGAAGAACAACGGAGTGTTACACAATCGCCTGAAGTGGCTCCTTTACAAGGGTTATGGCGCTCTCCTTTGTTGTGCAGAAAAATTAAACTCATTCTTATAGGACAAGTCATCGTGTCATTGTTGGTGAGTAACCATAATTAATTTTCTTCTTACAGTGCTTAGTACATGTACGTACGTTTAGTGTCACTGTACACACATTTACCGTAAACTATTTTTCTTGCATTGTACGTATTTATTGCTGGTGGCCTGTCTATAATGGCTGTAACATATGTGATTCGGAGACCTCAATATCGTTAAAATAATATTTAGGTTTTACTGTAAATAAACAGGTGTTTATATACATAATTTCAATAAATCTTACCTAATATCAAGAGAATACAAAGGGATTATGCTGTATAACTCTGTGGGGAATATTTATAAACAGTGGGGGAGAGTTTATAAGACTTAAAATATAAAAAAATAACCATACAAACATATGGTTTCTACTTGGATTTTCACCTATCTGGGGTCTGGAGCATAACCCCGGATCGAGGAGGGATTACTGTAATGCACATAGTTCTCTGCATTTTGCGTTTTGATGTTTGCTTATCTATTCATGTGTATAAAATGTCCATCCTGAATTACAAACTTCAGCCAAAAAATTGCAGTGACGTCAAGGTGCTATGGGTTGGAGGTGTATAGATACATCTTTGGATACACTGGGACATCATCAGTGATTTTCCTGAGATCATGGGGGTTTGGGTCTCACAACATCAGACACCCTCTCTCAGGTGACCCACCCAGGGTTGATCACGCCCCAACTTGTGTCCCAGCAGCACTGGCCCACTTTGTGGACCTCTTGATCCAAATCCACCTCGAGGCTCTTTCTGCTGCTTCTGTGATGGACTTAATGGCTCTCCTCTTTGCAGCTCCTGTGATTCCAAGCCTGGCAAAGATCTTACACAGGGATCTAACGCAAAGCCTCTGCACCCTACTTCTATGGGCTCACAGCAACCTTCAGCCCTTCCTTGACAGTCCTCAATGAGCTCCTGGTACTTGAGCGCAGCTCTTGCCTCTTCCATCGGTCCTCCCATGGGACTGTCAGTTCAACAAAAGGACTTGCTGGGCGATGCAGATGTTAAAACTATCGGGTCTCAATGAGGTTGATGTTACAAATTCCGGGAACTTGAGCTGCCTGCCCAGGTCAACCCGCAGCTCCAGTCCGCTGAAGATGAAAGAGGCTGGTTGATTTTTGCTTTGCTGCGCCTGCTCACCAGCCCTTATGAAGCAATTCTCTTCTGGCTGCAAACATATTTGTTGTTGGCCACTGCATGTGAAATGGTCTCTGCTATACACTTTAAGACTTGATCGTGTTCCCAGCTATCGGCCCCTCTCCAGGGCAGATGGGCAGCTACTCAGAATATGCTCCAGGGATCCTCGTCCAGGACAGAGTGGACACGTTGGAACTTCACTCTTGCCCCAAACATGCAGGTTCGTTGGGCTGGGGAGCCGCGTAAACAGCTTGGACCAGGAACTTAATCGCTGTGCTCTGCCTTCCAGATGTCGTTCAGGTGATCTTTCTCTCCAGCGATCCTTCCCACCTTGTCCATCCCCTTGCTGCGCATCACCGCCCTGCTGGTCCTCACCTCCTCAACACCTGCTCGGACTTCCTCTGAGGACCAATCTTCGTCTCGCCTTGCCCTGAGCCTTGTTGTACTGTGGCTTTGGGATTGCTCCCAGTCCTGCTACGCCCGTGCCACTGTGCCCCAAGTGCCTTGTGTCTCAGCCGAGACTCTGCCAACTCAGTCCCTCTTGTGCTCTCCACTTCCTTCCTGTTGACTTCAATACCTGCTGCGTTACTCTAGAATCTCCAGGCCTTGGTAGACTAGGGCCTCTTAATGAGAAACCCTAAACTCCTCCTCCAGGCCTGATAGGGAAACTGAAGCTTATTCTCCTTTCATATAGTGCTACACTCGTTAGACTAAAGTGAGCCAAGCCCTCTTGAAGATGAAAAGGATCTTCTCTCCCGGGCCTCTACCGGAAAATCGACCTGTACACCAACAGCGGCCAAAGAATCCGTGGCAAAATGCCATGCTGGTATATCCATGCCTTAAATCTGCCAGGTAAACCAGACTTATCTACTGCCGACAACAAGCTTTCAGCTTCTTGATCGTTGTCTGGACTGGCCAGTATCTCTGAGGAACTACCCACATCAGAGGAGGAGAAAAAGCACTCAAGGCTCTGCCTAATTGCTGAACTAGTCAATACACTTTACAATCATAGCATTTCTTGAATTGCATGTGTGTACAATATGTCCTCCTATAATGATGTCTTCACAATGAAATTTCATTCCAATGTAATCAATGTATTAGTATCCAACTACACTACAATTGTTTATTTGTGATTTTCAGACTGTGAATACAAAACTGTCACCAACGTAATGAACCATGTAGGATACACTTAACACATGTGTATTTAAGCTTAAAACATCCTGCTTCAGCTCACTGCATAGTTTACATTTAGGTTTGATTTTCTATTGTTTCCAATCATGTCTTATAACAAAAAAAAAATGTACTTTTAACTCTCAAAATATGTCTAAGCATTAATGGTCAAAAATTCAAGTTGTAAGTGTAAAAGCAAAGATCTGAGTATTTAGAGAAGCTTGAAATAATAAAATATTTCAAAAGAAATAGAGAACATGTGATATTGTAGAGACACTGGTATTAAGGAATCAACTCTGTTTACCATCAGACAATACTGAAAAGTGCTGTATTTAGAACAACATCCAGTGTTAAAGCTTGTTGCAGAAAGCAATGCTGAAGAAGACAATGAAAATGTAGGAGTCATTTGAGTCAATAATTGCACATCACAACTATCTTACTAAGTTATATTGAAAAAATTTGCAGTAGGTTGAAGATAATGATTTTTAACCTGAACATAGCCACATTTCAGTACATGGCATCCATTCCCTTTGGGGCCCTACAAACAGGTGTTATAGAAAATGTGAGGGAAAGCAACAGAATGTGGATTTTATTTAAGCCATTAACACAGGCACCTAAAACAAACAAAAGCACCTCAAGCTTGAAATTCTGGTTTTCACATTATTTGGAGCAATTCCAACACCAAGAGAAAAAATTTCCCGCACCACCTTCACAATTACCAATCAGCGAACCTTAGACACCCACTTCACCCAGTGAACTTTCATCATTTTCAAAGTAAATACCATGCTTGTTTTATGATTACATAACTACTCACTGTTATCCCCCTGCTTTATTGTTTAATTTTTTTTGTACTTACAACTTTTAGTGGTTTTCCCCATTTTTGCCTAGACTTGTATATTCTATAATGTGATTTTTTCTTAATGCCGTTTTAAATCTTTAGTACGTTATTAAGAGAACATACTGTACAATGTATTTGTTTTGTTTATATATTTATTATTATTGTATTTTGAATTTTAAACTTAATTTGTGGAATTGTGAAATTATCCAAAAAACCCTACCGTTACAATGTAGCTGTCATTTTGTACAGTATATTCAGCATCCATATTTACAATATAAACTATATATAATGTGTGTGTGTGTGTGTGTGTGTGCACGTGTGTGCATGCATATGCATGAGTGTGTATATAAATATATATTGTGGCAGCGACGGGGACCTTGCCCACGGGATGCCTGAAGAAGGAAGGATCAGGAGTGGCTATCTTCCCAGGTGCAAGAGGGCACCGAGGATTACATCAGGACAATGGATTGGGAGCTTGGAGCTCAACCCTGGAGCGATGCCAGAGCCCTGAATGGCAGCCCTTCTGCTGGAGAGTGAACCAAATGCACCAGGAATTAATCAGGGTGCACCTGGAGAATATCTAGTGCAACATAAAAGGGCCGCCTCACTCCATTCATGGAGCCTGAGTCGGGTGGCAGAGGCAGAGCTGCAGAGAAGAAAGGAAGAAAGAGATAAGGACTGAGTTTATTGTGGTTTTGTGCACTATGTGTTTGTGCAGAAAAGTAAATAAGCGGTTTGGACTTCTGTGTGTCTCAGTGTATGTCTGTGCGGCCTTTCACAATATTACTGTATATTTATATATATATATATATATTGTCACAAAATGAGACAAAGACAGAAAAGGTTTGGGGCAGCCACCCATGTAATTCGGTATCCGGCTGCAACCGTTTTCTTTTAAATATCAACACTGAAGTGCTTAGCAACAGAGTCAAAACAAGACTGACACAGAAGGGAAAAGGAAGGCTTTTAAAGGGGAGACAGGAAGTGAGGTCATAAGGTGAGACTGCGTGTTCTGTTCATTGGTTCAGTCCCGGATGTGACATCAGGGGGCGGAGCTGGCAAGTCTGTCTCCATTGGCTCGGTCCCAAGTGACGTCCGAGAGACAGGTGGAACCTCCGGGTTGGTCTACAGGAAGTGAGAAGAGTTAGTGCGCTCTGCCACATCCCGGCATGGCTCAGAACTGCCTTCACTCGAGCCTTAGCTGCCTCCCATGCTGGCGTGAAAGGCCCCCCTCAGCCCAGACCCCGGGTGGGCGACCTTAACGAAGGTCGTAAACCGAGAGAGCATCGGCGTTGGCATGGAGAGCACCCGGCGATGAGCAGGCGAAACTTATGCGCTGCAGGTCAAGAAACCACCGGGTGACCCAGGATTGACTCCTTGTGCAGGGCCATCCACTGTAGAGGTGTGGTCCGTGACAAAGGTGAACTCGAGCCCAACAGGTAGTACCTCAGCTGAGTGATCGCCCATTTAATCGCCAGAGCCTCCCTCTCACGCCGCATACCCTAGTCTCCGGTCCAACAGTTTCGGCTCAGGAACATGGCGGGTGTTCGACACCATCGACACTTTGGCTCAACGGCTCCCAGGCCTGTGTCCAGGCGTCCGTCTGGAGATGAAAGGCAAAAGAAAGTTAGTGCCATCAAAATAGGTGCGGACGTAAGGGCCTTCTTCAAGTCACCAAATGCAGTGTCTGTTTTGCAGTCCATACCACAATGTTAGGGCCCTTCTTTGTTAAATCAGTCAAGGCGCCGCTTTCTCCAACGGTACAAACCGGCGGTAGTACCAGCTAACCGAGAAGGCTTGGACCTGCCGCTTGGTTCGGACGGGGCCATTTCAGAATAGGCATCAATTTTGGAGCACTGTGGCCTTCGGTACCCGACCACAGGTAGCCTAAATATTTGGCCTCGCTTAATCCAAGAAACATTTCTTGGGATTAATCCGGAGCCAACCTCACCAAGTGTCCGTAATACCGCTTGGACATGCTGTAGGTGTTCCTTCCATGTGCTGGAATAGATGACCCGTCATCTGGGTAGGCAACACTGTATGAGTTATGAGGCGAGCACTTTGTCCACCAGGCGCTGAAAGGTTGCTGGAGCCCGTGTAACCCAAATGGAAGGACACGATCTGCCAGTGTCCGCTAGAGGTACTAACGCGGTTTTCCTTCAGGAGTCCGTTAAAGGAACCGCCAGTACCCTTTGTCATGTCAAGTGTGGTCAGGTATTGGACCTGTCCAAGCCTCTCGAGGAGGTCGTCCGCGTGGCATTGGATGAGCATCAAATTGGAACTTGGTTAAGCCGCGAAGTCATTGCAGAACCTCAACTCCCGTCAGAGCTTACCGGCGAGCACAATGGGCTGGACCAGGGACTATAACTCTCCTCAATTACACCTAGTTCCAGCATATGCTTGATCTCAAGCTCCACTTCAACCTTTTGCCTCGGGAAGGCGTGCAGGCGTTCTCGGACAACAACCCGGGCTCTGTCACAATGTTGTGCTCAATCAGAGGTCCTTCGGGTGTTCACTGACTACCTCTCGAGCGGTCCGGATAACTGTTTCCAGCTCCTGCCGTTGCCTGGGTCTCAAGTCTGCGCCAAAGTTAAGGTGTTTTGTGAGCGAGAGCGGGGCTGGCGGAGGAGGATCGGGGTCCCTGTCCTTCCGCAGTTTCAGCAGGTTCACTGATATACCCGCTCCTTTGGCCGGATTGGGTTGACTCACCAAATAGTCGACCAGTCCCTTCCTCTCCTTAACTTCGTGGGGCCCTGCCAGTGGGCAAGCAACTTAGAGTGGGAGGTAGGCACTAGGACCATGACCGATCTCGGGTGGAACTCCGAAGGGCGTGCCAGCGGTTGTAGTAGCGAACCTGTGCTGCTTGAGCCTCCTCCATGGACTTTTAAGGACAGGCCGAATCTTTCCAAATCTATCGGCGTAACTTGCGATATACTCCAATATGTTAGTGGTGGAAGAGCCTCTTCTTCCCAGCCTTCTTCAAAATATCAATATGCCCGAGGGTTGTAGCCCATACAGTAGTTCAAAGGGGAGAACCCCGTGGAGCTTATGGGATTTCCCGATAGGCAAAAGGACGAGGGGAGGACTGATCCCAGTTCCTTCCATCCTGCTGACCCTCTGTAGCATTTGCTTGAGAGTTTGATTAAACCTCTCTACTAATCCAGTCGGTTTGAGGATGATACACGAGGTTTTTAAATGCTTTATTTTCAGTAATCTGGCAGTCTCCTTGAGCGTCTCCGGGTGAAGGGGTCCCCTGGTCTGTCAAGACTTCTTTGGGGATCCAGCCATGAATACCCTAGTAATTCCCGTGCGATGGCTTTAGAGGTAGCTGGCATAGCGGAACAGCTCGGGTATCGTGCTAGCATAATCCACGAGGACTAAAATGTACTTGTGTCCTCGGGCTGAGGCTCTAGAGGTCCCACCAGGTCGCTCTCGATTCTGTGGAAGGAACGTCAATCAAGGGAATAGGAACAAAGGAGCACGGTCCCTCCTAGGAATCTGTGCAGTTGACACTCCGGGCAGGAAGCGCCAGCGACCGAACCTCCTCGTAATTCCTGGCCAGTAAAACCGGGCTTGATCCGCTCCAGAGTTTTTCGGTGCCCAGGTAGCCACCTAGGAGGTGGGCGTGTGCTAGACTTCGCAGACCTGCACCGCCGGAAGTGCAGCGGACTAGCAACAGCCTCGTCTCCTGCCGTCATGCATTGCTACGGTAAAGGAGGTCATTATCTAACACAAGTAGGGGCCCTGTGGCATCGACTGACTAGTGCGCTGGCCATTGACAGGACCTGCATTTTTTACAAACTTCAGGGGAGTCGTCATTCCATTGCTCCCTTTTGAAAGACGGCGTCTTTTAAATTGAAACCACTAACCCGGAGAGAGGGTCAGCCGACCTCAATGGCGTAGTTTCCTCCGCTCCCCCCTGGCGTTGGTGGATAGCGTGTCAGCCTGCGGCGGCCGGAGTTGCCACGCCAGCCAGGGACGGCTGCTTCACCTCTCCTGCGGCTGATTACACGGCATGGAGGCAGCGAGAGTTCATCTCCGTCCATAGCAGAGCAACTTAACCCGGGAGTGGTATGTGTCTCCGCTTTTAATGTCAGACCAGTCCGCCCTAGTATCACCGGTGTGGAGGATCAGGAAGGATTGCCACGGTTACTTTCTGGACTGATCCTCCGTAGCTAATGACACAGCGGCGGTGCTGTACCAGCGGTTTCCCGTGGACACAGGGTTTTACTGGTCTTGAATTTTAGCCATTGTCGCGGTAGCACAAAGCGGCGGCAACAATGGAAATGTTGCTGCGGAATCGAGCAAGCGAGAAGTTTTAAACCAGTAACGATCACCGTCTGTATGCGGGACCGTCAGCGGGTTTGTCAAACACCAAGCCCTCCTCCCCTCCACCTGCATTCCTCCTCGCCTCAAGCGGTTTTGCGATCAAGCTCCGGGTTATACAGGGAGGGGCTGGTCTGGGACTACCCGGCTGAGTTTGGCAGAAGGCGGTTCTGCTCTCCCAGGTGTGAGGCCGCCTCTGTGTTTCCAGAGCTCTATGAGCCCTGACGTGACAATAAACTGCCGCCCAGACCGGCTGGGTGAAGCCCTGGGGAAGTGCTTTCAGAACAGATAACGCTACCTGCTCAATGACCTGGTAGGAGCTTGTTTTCCAAGGGCCGTAGCCACTGCCATACTTTGCCCATAAGGACCAGGCTTGTTTCTGTGGCCTCTCAGGTCCAACCTCCACTCGTTATTTTACTCACCTGCCAGTCTGGGGCACCCCAAGGTGGTAAAGGGCTGTGGTTTCACTGGGGGCAGGCACTCTCCCCAAGAGAGCATACTGAGTCCCTCTTGTCTCCCCCTCCAGGGCAGCCCAATCGGTGAGCCCCACCGCACACTCCTGGCCTCTCTAGATGGCCTAGTTCTGCGTGCTGGGGAGCCCGCACGGTCTCGCCGAACCACGGGGCACCCTCCCGCCAGAATACTCGGCCCGATGCGCTCCCACCTGGGTGTTTTGCAGGTCCTGTCCCTCTCTTCTGGGACTCTCCATCCTGCCGACTACGCCACTGTCACAAAGCAGAGACAAAGACAGAAAAAGGTTTGGGGCAGCCACCCATGTAATTCGGTATCCCGGCTGCAACTTCGTTTTTCTTTTAAATATCAGCACTGAAGTGCTTACAACAGAGTCAAACAAGACTGACACAGAAGGGAAAGGAAGGCTTTTAAAGGGAGACAGGAAGTGAGGTCATAAGGGTCGACACGTGTTCATGGTTCATTGGTTCAGTCCCGGATGTGACATCAGGGGGCGGAGCTAGCAAGGTCTGTCTCCATTGGCTCGGTCCCAGTACGTCCAGAGACAGGTGGAACCTCCGGGTTAGGTCTACAGGAAGTAGAAAGAGAGTTAGTGCGCTCTGCCACATCCCGGCATGGCTCAGAACTGCCTTCACTTCGAGCCCTTCAGCTGCCTCCCATGCTGCGCGTGTGTGACAATATACACATATATATATTGTGGCAGATTGTCGGGGTCATTACCTGCCTGGAGGGACCGGAAAGGCACATTTATAGCTTCCGGGTCACGAAGGGGCAACCGCCCTGGATAAAAAGAGGACCACGGAAAGGGACAAAGAGGTTCTTCCCTTTTGGGAAACTTGGCCATAAGCCTCATGGGACCTGAGCAACTGTCACTTCCGCCACACCAGGCAAGATGGCAGATGAACCTGCCAGGGGCGCCCGGACTTTTCGGGACAAGGGCAGTACTTCCGCCACACCAGGAAGTGCTGCGGAAGGCCGTCATCAGCCACCTGGAGCACATCCGGTCGAATAAAGTGGCCCTCCTCTCGGGAGCTAGAGTCGGCGGGAGCAGGACAAAGCTCCCAGGAGGAGATTGGCTGGCTAAAAGATTGAGAAAGAAGGTTTGTTGGGAGATTAATTACTGTGTGCATTGTGTGGTGTTCGGGACTTTAATCCTGTGTTTATTTGTGAGAAATAAATGTGCTTTGATAAAGATGTGGTTTCCGACTGGTGGTATCTGGGCAAATTATATATATATATATATATATATATATATATATATAGATATATATATGATATATATATACATATATATATAAATATATATAGATATAAGTGGAGACTGGCCCAGACACAGACAGCGACTTACGTTCATGTCACCCACAAACACGTTTATTTACAATGTTATTTACAGTTCAGTGCCACACAAACCCCCAAAGTCCCCAAAGTCCTGGCCACAATGCCTTACTTCCTTCTTCAGGCGCCTCCTGCCTCCTCAGTAGGCTCAGTCCCTCCACTCCGACTCTGCCTCGAATGAGCAGGCGGCTCACTTTTTTATCACCGGATGTGCTCCAGGTGGGTTACGGCAAATACCGCCGACACTCCCCTGTGTGGCGGAAGTGCGGCTGCATCCCGGAAGCACTCGGGTGTCCTCTTTTTCCCAGGGTCCAGGGTTCCCAAGGCATTGGGGCACCCCTGGTGGTGACCACAGGCCCCTACAGGGTTGGGCTTCTTGCCCTCAACCCGTGGCCACCAAAGCAACCAGGTGGCGGCCCCCGTGATCCAAGGCGGCGACGCCCTCTTCCGGATCCTAAGCGTCCAGGCCGGTTGCCCGGCACCTCTGACAATGGTATATATATATATAAGTCACCCGTTGTTGGAGACAATTAAAAGGCTTGAATACATGTGATTCAACGCCAGACCAGGAAGGTGAGAAGTCACTAATTTTCCATCTAGATCTTCAGACAATTCTGAAATCTAGCCTGGGCACTAATGTCACTTCTGGTTCCGTATGATGACATCCTTCCTCCACTGGCTTAAAGCTGCCATCTTGTTTTGAGAGAATCAGTTTTGTTTAGGACTCTGTTATAAACATGTCTACTCCTTTGAATCGATTTGCAGCGGAACAATTATCGGTGGCTGCCCAAACCTTCTCAACGTCTTATGGTCGTTTTGTGACAATATACTGTATATATATATATAAAAACACTCTGAATATTAGGAGCTCTTTATTAAGCACAACAAATTTGCTTCTTCATATTTATTGTTGCTTTAACGGTTACTTTATCTTTAATGCTTAAACTGCTCACCTAATTACGATTCTAAACACACATGCCCATTTTGATGAATGCATTACACAAATTCTGTTTATTAATAATGCAACAGATTGATTTATTTCTTACAAAATAAGAACTATAAGACACAAGTCAGAGTGCATTAATGTTTTATGAAAACATAATCTTCATATGCCATTACATTGCTCACAACCTACATTCAATGTTTTTGCACGACAAAGCAATCTATTTTTTCTGGCTGAAGGCTTAAACAAACACACAACAAAACACAAATTAAGCAGAAAGACACCAAAAGCACTGACAGTCTTAACAATCAGACCTAACAAGCAAAATGGTTAAAATTCATTACAAGCGTGGCCTAGTAAAGCTGCCATTCACATGGGCACATCTGCTTTAACTTTGTTATCTTGCCAAGAGTCCTTGGCATTTGCAGACAGAATGACCAATCAGTTTCTTTGAATTTAAACAGCAGCAATATATTCAGTATCTTAAGTTTCAGAATAGAGTACGAAAATAAATCAAAGCCCTAGTTATATTTGGCATTGTAACTAAAGTGAAGTATTCAGATTTAAAAAATAAGAAAAGAAAAATCCTGTCTTTATTTCACACTTTGGATGTGTTTATACTGTATATTGCCTACATAATTTTCACATATACTATATAGTTGTACAAAGTTAAACTTGTCTTATCTAACATCCTACAATATTTATGGAGACCATCTGAAAGGGATTTAGAGGAACAGTATTTAAATGAGGATAGGACAACATGTATGTATCCCCTCTGCAGTCAGGAAAGCTCACCCAGAAGACTTGGTCCTGGAAGCCCCCTCCATCAACACACCTCTTCCACACATTGAAAGATATAAGACCCTATTCACTGCTGTCAAGGATCAAGCCAATACATCTCAGCAATGACATTGATGCTGAAGGCTGCCCAGTCTTGCCTTGAGGCTGTATTTGCCATTCTCTCTCCCTACCTGTTTTAAATGGGATTATCCCATCTGGGACCCCCACTTGTTCGGGTTTCATATGTCCTGTCTTACAGAGTGTATGTGTGTGTAAAACTCTATATATGTATATAGTTATGGTCCTTTGTGGCTTTGCTGTCTCCTACTTTAGTCCTACAAACCATCTGGTATACAGCACTTTCATATGGCTAACACACACTGAATATATATGTATAATTGTTGTATGTCAGCAGAGTTTCATTGGCCTTTATCGATTTTTTTAAGCATTCCACTAGGTTGATCAAACTGCCCTTTGGGACATCCCCGAGACTTGCGGGGTCCACGAAGTTGCTGGATATCATGTCCGGCCTGTTCACTGGTACTGTGAGTGCTGTGCAGAGTGGAGGCAGGACCTCTAGGATTTTCCAGGTGTGTATTCTTGTTCCTACTCTGTTCGGGGCTTGCATGGACTGGGTGTCGGGCAGGGTGTTGGGGTCCAGCGGCTGTGAGGCATTTGTTGGTGAAGAAAGATTCACTGATCTTGACTTTGCCAATGATGCTGTGATCTTCAGGTCAATGGAGGCTTTTGGGCTCTCGGGGATCAAAGAGTCTGAGTGTCTGGGCTTGTGGTGTCCTGGATAAGAACCAAGATTCGGGGGATTTAATAACCTGCTGGGGACACCCTAACAGCAGCTGCGTATGTCTGAGGCAAAAAATGGCAACTTTGCACTTTGAGCTACATTTTTTGTATGAATATTGCTATATAAATAAATGTTGATTATGATTGAACTTTGTCAAGAGGTTCACTTACCTCATTATTGTCATTCATGTCTCTGAGACTCTTCCTATGAAGTCAGTATATTAGGATTGGGATTGGGAGAGCATGGGGGATCATGAGGTTGCCAGAATGTGGGTAGTGCTCGATATCTATGCAAAGGATGAGGTCCAAGTCTTTAGAGTCCTGAGGGGCCCCATGTTACCCTGCATAAATTTACAATAAAAAGTGGTGTATGGACAAAGTGGAAATGTGCTGTAAATGGCGGAGGGCAGCTCAACCCGGGTTTGGGGTGCCTGCAATGGAAGGATGGGGGAAGGCAGATTTCAAGGACACTGCCTCCCCAAAACGCTAGATGGCAGTTCCCCGGGTGTAACTTATCCCAGATTCCTGCAGGCATCTGGGACTTGGAGTTCGTTTGCTCAGCCCTTTTGGGTACCCTGAGTGCCACCAGGAGGGGCTGTGAGAGGACCGGGGGAGCCATGCCTCATCCATAGCCTGGAAGTACTAGGACAGGAGCCCAATACTTCCAGGCTGATTAAAGAATTAATTCTCAGTGTGACCTGGAAGTGCTGGTAAGTCCCTGGACAGAAGAGTAGAAGCACTTCGGGTCAAAGACTATTTAAAAGGGCTGTTGGAAACCCAGCAAGTGACCCGGGTTGGAAGGTTGAGGACAGAGCTTGCTGGGAGGTGTCGGAGAAGAGATTTCAAGAATTAAATTTTTGTGTTTATTTGTTTATTGTGGTGGAGTGCTTGGGCTGTTTATTTAAAGAAAAAATTAAACAAGTTTTGGTGCTTTTAAAACATGTTGTCGTGTTGTGGATTAAGTGCTGGTATGGCTTTTCTAGTGTTACAGTGTGAGCAAAAAAATCCAACCAAGTTCACACACTTCCCTTTGCAAATCCCAACAAACATGAATTAAGTACGCCCTGCTCCACCCAACTCCTCCTAGAATTTGCATTTATGCAAATCAATATAAATAACCCCTTTTCTTCAGTGCTTTGTTAAAAGACAAAGGAAAACACATGGAAAAAAAAAATACAGCGAATGAGATGTGGATGTAAGGAAAAACACACTATTTGTTGGTTAAGCAGTGGTATAAACAACAAAAAAAAACTGATGGAGTGATACAGAGTGGGGGGGCTCCAAAGTTCAAGTTCAAAGTCCCACAGTGCCTGAAATAAAAAAGTGGTCAGATATCAAAATCGGCGTGAAAAAAGGGCACAGCCACTGTCTGTTTATTCTGTTTAAGACAATAGCTGACCCCCATCTGAGGATGCAAATCTACGTGAGGGTGCGCTGCACACACACCTGTGCCCTTGGGAAAACCCCCAGGAGATCTTCTGGCTTAAGCTGATAGACATTCTGGGTCATAAAATTCAGTAGTGGATGCTGTTTAAAAGATGTGGCCAATTAACTTAGTATTTAAGGGCTGTACTTGGATATTGACTACAAATTAAATGAATTGGTAAAAAAATAAATACTATTGATTACCTGTTAACATTCTGCTAATTACATTCAAACGAGTTATAATGCTATCCGAGACAATGCAACAATTTTGTACTATACAGCACCAATTAATAGATTGGAAATCTTTCTATTTAAATAACCAAATTTATTCTCTGAAGGTGCCTTATATTTTTAGTGTTAGTGCTGGTCAACAGATCGATTTTCTGCTCTTTAAATGGATGTTTTCTGGTGACTCGCTATCACTGTTGCCTTTTGCCAACTAGTTGGAAAAAGCACCTGCAACTAGAGGTGCTATTTTTATAGACTGTCCAGCTATTTTGATGTAATCCAGCTCAATCTTTTGGTGATTCATTCCCCGGGTTTGGGGTATTTTTCCGCACCATTCAACACAATCTGTTGAGTTCAAGCTCCAACTACTTTGGAAAAATGGGCGTTGCTGCAAATTAACTTTAAATTCTCCAATTCAACCACAATGTGAGATATCTTATCTATCGGATGACAAGGGGTAATACCATCCTATACAGCTGGCATGGCCGAAACAGAATAACTGAGAAATAACCGCTTGGTCAGCTAGTTCTGAAAAGCTCCGTGGCTAAAACCAAGAGTGGACCGACCAAAGACAGGTGGCACAATCTCTAAGTCTACCTTTGTAAAGTCGGCCTTTTCAGCCCCAGCTGGATCCTAGTGGTTCAAACTTTTCCATTTCAATATTGAACACCCTTAAACCTCAATGCTTGAAATTATTTGTGCCCTTGCCTTATATACTCTGATTCAGAGAATTAAACTTGTTTAGCCTGAGAAGAGGAGAATGGTGGAGACCTAATGCAGGTCTTCAAAATTTCAAAGTCATTAATTAATAAATCCAGAATACTTTCAATTTAAGGGTGAATCATCACTAGGGAAAACCCGTGTAAATTAACAAAGGGGTACATTTAGAAATTAAGCCAGAAAACACTTCTTTATGCAGAGTTGGGTAATCTGGAACAAATTTCCAAGACATGTAGTTAAAGCAGAAAAATGACAACCTTAAAAGTATTTAGATGATATACTAAACATATAAAGCTTGATGGACAAAATAGTTTCCTCTTGCTTGTCAAATATGTTATGCTCTTTCGCCTCAACAGTTTTTTAGGGGGTCTAAGAAAATTCCTTGGGTTTATGGGATGCTTTTTGTTCTGGCATGCAGTGCGAATAGTGGGACCATATACATAGGTGTGGGCCTTCCTTACTACACGCATGTCCAATCAAGTCAATTTGCCACAGGTGAACTCCAGTCAATTTCAGAACCATCTCATGGAAAATTAAAGCAAACAGTAGGCAAAGACCACAATTTGGTGTGGCCATAACAAAGAGGTCTGAAAGGACAGATTTCAGCTTTTGATTTTTAATAAATTGCAAAACTTTTTTAAACATGTTTTTACTTTGTTTTGGGTTATTGATGTAGATTGATGGCAAAAATGAAAATTTATCCATTTAAATTTAAATCTAAAATTCAATTAAGAGTAAAGAAAAAATTAAGGGTCTAAATACAGTACTTACTGAATCCACTAAATGTTGTTTGTATATATAATATATGTGTATATACACTGTGTTTTGTATACTATATGTGTGCTTCGTATATATTTGTGTGTAATATTTAGAGAAGCACCTTCCAGACTCATCAGAGGTATGTCATACCACCCTTTGGGCAAGAAGAAACCCGTTGCTAACCATGTCATTTTTCCCCCACAGCTAGGGGGAAAATGACCAGATAGCAACTGACTCCATGCCTTCTAGTTGGATTGCTATAAAACCTGGGCTCCCTAAGAAAGGGCATCTATAGTCGGACTAAGCTGGCGAAGAACAGACTCCTATTAACCCAAATCACATGCGGAAAAATGGGTAAATCTGTCTTATAAAGGCTGTTGTTTTACATACAAGCGGTGTGTGTACTATCTAGATATTAGTGTATACTGACCCTACTGAACAACACTTCTAAAATAAATTTTTGATATCAGGCCATTTATTTACACAGATTATCTTTGCAGACTTTTTTTATCCCATCAATTGGCAGGGAAACTTTTTCAGATCACCAAGTGCCTAAATAGCAAAAAGAAATATTCTGATTACATCCAAAAGGGATGTAATGTAACAGTCTGAAGCTTTCTTTCGGTCGGGGTTTTTTACTGATTGATGACCTCAGATCAGATAACATTCTGTCATCCCAATTATCCTTTTATCACCTTCTGTGATCATGTGACAGGGAAAGGGGCATTCCTTTTTTTTTGACCATTGCTGAGCTGGCTGCCCTGACGTCCAGCAGCATTCCTATGTCCAGTGCTCTTTCAGTGCCTTCCTGGAAAGAACAGAACAGGATAGGGCACCTCCCTCTT
>NW_024378402.1:0-8428 GCF_016835505.1 Polypterus senegalus
GGGTTCTTTCCCTGTGTCACAAGAACGAGACATGGACAGATAAAGAGTTGGGGCAGCCACCCGTATATTGTGGTATCCTGGCTGCAAAGTCGTTTTTCTTGTAAAAATACAGAGCACTGAAGTGCATACAACCGAGTCCAAAACAAGACTGAGGAAACAAAGGAAAGGGGCAGGTTTTAAAGGGGGAGACAGGAAGTGAGGTCGTATGGATCTGGCACGTGGTCTTCCACCATTGGCTCGTAGCCGGAGGTGACATCAGAGGGACTGGAGCTGGTGTGGCCGAGTTCCATTGGCTCAGTCCCGGAAGTGATGTCAGGAGATCCAGGTGAAATCCCCCGGGGATGGTCTACAGGCAAGGAGAAAAGAGTCAGTGCACTCTGCCACACCCGGCATGCCTCGAACTGCCTTCACTCAAGCCCTTTAGCTGCCTCCCATGCACGTGTGTGACAAGGCCCCCTTAGCCCAGACCCGGCGGGTCGGGCGACTAACCGAGGTCGTGAACCCGAGAAAGGCATCAGCGTTGGCGTGGAGAGCGCCCGGCGATGAACAGCAAAACTTGTATGCGGCTGCAGGTCAAGAAACCACCGGGTGACCCGCGGATTCGACTCCTTGTGGAGGGCCATCCACTGTAGGGGTGCATGGTCCGTGACAAGGGTGAATTCCCGGCCCAACAGGTAGTACCTCAGCTGAGTAATCGCCCATTTAATCGCCAGAGCCTCCCTCTCCACCGCAGCATACCTGGTCTCCCGGTCCAACAGTTTCCGGCTCAGGAACATGATGGGGTGCTCCACACCATCGACGCTTTGGCTCAGCACGGCGCCCAGGCCTGTGTCCGAAGCGTCCGTCTGGAGGATGAAAGGCAAAGAAAAGTTAGGTGCCATCAAAACAGGTGTGGACGTAAGGGCCTGCTTTAAGTCACCAAATGCAGCGCTGTTTTTCAGTCCATGCCACAATGTTGGGGCCCTCTTCTTTGTTAAATCAGTCAAGGGCCGCTCTCCAAAACCGAGGTACAAACCGGCGGTAGTACCCGCTAACCGAAAGGCTTGGACCTGCCGCTTGGTTCATGGACGGGCCATTTCAGAATGGCATCAATTTTGGAGCACTGTGGCCTTACGGTACCCGACCCACCAGGTAGCCTAAATATTTGGCCTCGCTTAATCCAAGAAGCATTTCTGGGATTAATCCGAGCCCGCCTCACCAAGTGTCCGTAATACCGCTTGGACATGCTGTAGGTGTTCCTTCCATGTGCTGGAATAGATGACCACGTCATCCAGGTAGGCAGCACTGTATGAGTTATGAGGCCGAAGCACTTTGTCCACCAGACGCTGAAAGGTTGCTGGAGCCCGTGTAACCCAAATGGAAGGACACGATACTGCCAGTGTCCGCTAGGGGTACTAAACGCGGTTTTACCTTCGGAGTCCGTAAAAGGAACCTGCCAGTACCCTTTCGTCATGTCAAGTGTGGTCAGGTATTGAGCCTGTCCAAGCCTCTCGAGGAGGTCGCCAGCGTGGCATTGGATAAGCATCAAATTGGGAGACTTGATTAAGCCGACGGAAGTCATTGCAGAACCTCCAACTTCCGTCAGGCTTACCGACGCAGCACAATGGGGCTGGACCAGGGACTATAACTTTCCTCAATCACACCTAGCTCCAGCATGCTTGATCTCAAGCTCCACTTCAGCCTTTTTGCCTCGGGAAGACGATACGGGCGTTCTCGGACAACAACCCCGGCTCTGTCACATGTTGTGCTCAATCAGAGAGGTCCTTCCGGGTTCTCACTGACTACCTCCCGAGCGGTCCGGATAACTGTTTCCAGCTCCTGCCGCTGTCTGGGACTTAAGTCCGTGCGAAGTTAAGGTCGTGTGTGTGAGCGAAGAGTGAGCGGGCTGGCGGAGGAGGATCGGGGTCCCTGTCCTTCCACGGTTTCAGCAGGTTCACATGATAAACCCGCTCCTTTGGCCGACGATTGGGTTGACTCACCAAATAGTCGACCAGTCCCTTCCTCTCCTTAACTTCGTAGGGGCCCTGCCAGTGGGCAAGCAATTTAGAGTGGGAGGTAGGCACTAGGACCATGACCCGATCTCCGGGCGGAACTCCGAAGAGGCGTGCGCGTTGTAGTACCGGCCTGTGCTGCTTGAGCCTCCTCCATGTGACTTTTAAGGACAGGCGAATCTTTCCAAATCTATCGCGTAACGAGCGATATACTCCAGTATGTTTGTGGAGGGAAGAGCCTCTTCTTCCCAGCCTTCTTTCAAAATATCTAATATGCCCCGAGGTTGTCGCCCGTACAGTAGTTCAAAGGGGAGAACCCCGTGGAGGCTTGTGGGACTTCCGATAGGCAAAAAGGACGAGGGGGAGGAGCTGATCCCAGTTCCTTCCATCCTCGCTGACCACCTTACGCAGCATTTGCTTGAGAGTTTGATTAAACCTCTCTACTAATCCGTCGGTTTGAGGATGATACACGAGGTCTTTAAATGCTTTATTTTCAGTAATCTGGCAGTCTCCTTGAACGTTTCCGAGGTGAAGGGGTCCCCTGGTCTGTCAAGACTTCTTTGGGGATCCCCACGCCAATACCCCTAGTAATTCCCGTGCGATGGCTTTAGAGGTAGCTGAGCGCAACGGAACAGCTTCGGGGTATCGTGTAGCGTAATCCACGAGGACTAAAATGTACTTGTGTCCTCGGGCTGAGGGCTCCAGGGTCCCACCAGGTCGACCCGATTCTGTGGAAGGGAACGTCAATCAGTGGAATAGGAACAGAGGAGCACGGTCCCTCCTAGGAATTTGTCGCAGTTGACACTCCGGGCAGGAAGCGCAAAAGCGGCGAACCTCCTCATTAATTCCTGGCCAGTAGAAACGGAGCTTGATCCGCTCCAGAGTTTTTCGGTGCCCAGGTGGCCACCTAGGAGGTGGGCGTGTGCTAGCTCGCAGACCTGCCGGAAGGTGCGCGGCACTAGCAGCAGCCTCGTCTCCTGCCCGTCATGCATTGCTACACGGTAAAGGAGGTCATTATCTAGCACAAAGTAGGGGCCCTGTGGCATCGACTGATTAGTGCGCTGGCCATTGACAAGGACCACTGCATTTTTTACAAACTTCAGGGAGTCATCATTCCATTGCTCCCTTCTAAAAGAAGCCGGCGTTTCTTTAAATTGGAACCGCAACACGGAGAGAGGGTCAGCGCGACCTCAATGGGCGTGGTTTCTCCCGCTCCGCCCGCGCGCTGGTGGATGGCGTGTTAGCCGCGACGGCCGGAGTTGCCACGTCAGTCAGGGCGACGCCTTCTCTCTCTGCCGGCTGATTACACGGCGTGGAGGCAGCTTGAGACGGGTTATCTCCGTCCATAACGAGGCCCAAATTAACCCGGAGTGGTATGTGTCTCACCGCTTTTGATTTTAGACCAGTCCCGCCCTAGTATCACCGGGTGTGGAGGATCAGGTAGGACCGCTACGGTGAGTTTACGAACTGACCCTCCGTAACTGATGACACAGCGGCGGACCTGTACCAGCGGATGTCTCCGTGGACACAGGTTATACCGGTCTTAAATTTTAGCCACTGTTGCGTTGCACAAGCGGCGGGCAACAATGAAATGTTGCTGCGGAGTCGAACAAACCTGTGGTCTTGTGTCCGTTGGACGATCACCACGCCAGTATGTGGGACCGCCAACGGATTAGCGAGCACACCAACCCCTCCTCGCCCTCCACCTGCATTCCTCCTTGCCCCAAGCGGTTTGCGCCCAGCGCTGGACGCCGCACGAGCTCCGGATTGTACAGGGAGGGGCTAGGTCTTGGAACGTACCCCGGCTGAGTTTGACATGAGGACGGTTCTGCTCCCCCAGAGTGTGAGGCCGCCCTCTGCGTCTCCATAAGCTCTATGAGCTCAGACATGTTCTTAAACTGCTGCCCCAAACCGGCTGGGTGAAGCCACGGGGAAGCGCTTCCAGGAGCAGATAGCAAGCTACCTGCTCTATTATTTGGTAGGGCGTGTTTTCAAATGGCCGTAGCCAATGCCCTACCATTGCCCATAAGGACCAGGCTTGTCTGTTGGTCGGCCGCGCAGGGTCCAACCTCCATTTTTTTATTTTATTCACCTGCCAGTCTGGGGCACCCCTAGGTGGTAAATGGGGCTTTGGTTTCAGGGAGGCAGGCACTCTCCCCAAGAGAGCATACTGAGTCCCTTTGCCTCCCCTCCAGGGCAGCCCAATTCTGTGAGCCCCACCCGCACACTCCCTGGCCTCTCCAGATGGCCTAGTTATGAGTGCTGGGAGCGGAGCCCGCACCGGGTCACGCCGGACCGCGGGCACCCTCCCCGCCTGAAGACTCGGCCCCGCATACGCTCCCACCTGGGTATATTGCAGGTCCTGTCCCCTTCTCCTCTGGGACTTCTCCATCCTGCCGACTACGCCACTGTCACAAGAACGAGACATGGACAGATAAAGAGTTGGGGCAGCCACCCGTATATTGTGGTATCCTGGCTGCAAAGTCGTTTTTCTTGTAAAAATACAGAGCACTGAAGTGCATACAACCGAGTCCAAAACAAGACTGAGGAAACAAAGGAAAGGGGCAGGTTTTAAAGGGGGAGACAGGAAGTGAGGTCGTATGGATCTGGCACGTGGTCTTCCACCATTGGCTCAGAGCGGAGGTGACATCAGAGGGACTGGAGCTGGTGTGGCCGAGTTCCATTGGCTCAGTCCCGGAAGTGATGTCAGGAGATCCAGGTGAAATCCCCCGGGGATGGTCTACAGGCAAAGGAGAAAAGAGTCAGTGCACTCTGCCACACCCCGGCATGCCTCCGAACTGCCTTCACTCAAGCCCTTTAGCTGCCTCCCATGCGCACGTGTGTGACACCTGGCTTATGTTTATGTTCCTTTTTCTTGTCCTTTTTGTTAATTTTCCAGTTTGAATTATTTAGTATGGATATTTCTGTTAATGTTACTATGTTTATAATATTATAATAAACAATGAAACACGCATAAAGATCTTCTAACTTGGATAATGAAGACCAGCTGCTGTCAATAACAGGCTTGTAGGTGGCAGAAAGCTAGACAACCTGTCCAGATGTCCGCCAGGTTTACATTCTTAGGAATTAACATTTGAATAAAGAAGGTCCAGCTTGCTTTGTTCGCAAAAGGAACATGCTGTTAGATGTCTGTTCCATTCAAAGCTTCCTGGATACAATACAATTACAATACAATTTATTTTTGTATAGCCCAAATTCACACAAGAAGTGCCACAATTGGCTTAATAGCACCACCAGTCACATTGGATGAAGGCACCAGCATTCAGCATGACTCATCTTTAGAGTGTTCATAATGGAGTAAATAATTTCTTTTGCAGAGTTTAAAAATAAGCATCAATAGGATGATGTAAACCCATCCTGACATGCACAAACATCAAGCTGTATTTCAAAGTCTGGATTACACATTTCAGCTTTAATGCTCAGTGTTTAGTATATTTTATTGGCATACGTCTTTAGACCTCTTTCCACTCCATGTGATCATATCAGATGCAGCCCATCCAGCATCAAATAGGATCTGGAAATAGGAGGTATAAGCTGGGTCTCCACAATACCCAAACTGCCAAAATACCACCATGAGATCTGATAGATATTTGATCTTAAAGTCAATGGGATTCAACAACTGCCACATTCTGGAAGAGGACTGTGTTCTTGGAGGCGTTTATTTCAAGACCATAGGTGTTGTAGGCTGAGACCTGTGTATCTGTCACCTGCTGAATAAGTACTCTCAAATGAATAGCAACTGCATTACCACCTGTGTACTGCATTTCAGTGACTTCTACCACAGTACTCTTTGTCTTTGCCAGTAGCAAGACCACTTTCTATTCACAATTGCAAGGGGAGTGGAGGAGTGTCTACCACCTTGGACACCTGTTAATGGACTGCAATAAGATAAAAAGAAAAGAAAGTAGGAGTGAGGACACAGCCTTGTTTGACATTGGTCTTGCCTGGAAAGAAACACCAAATTTGTAGAGGATCTTCCAAAGAATTTTACAGCAAATACTGTCAATTGCCATCACAGTAGACTGTGTTCTTTTGATCTCTCCTGGATCTGACAGGTATGATGATTATGTTGACTGCAGTTACTCTTGGAGCAATTTCTCAGCAACTGGTGGGTAATAATAGTGACCTTAAAATCTCTTGGAACTTGCCTTATCCCAAATCAGCAGGATAAGAAGATGCATTTGTAAAGCAAATGTAACCCATGTTAACTAAGAATAAGAATGTTTAGGATGCCGGGAATGATAGAGTTACAGGATATCAAAAGAGACATAGAGAAAAAAAGTGCTTTAATTAAATGGAATAGGAAAATAGCATGTATTTATTCAAAATGACAGCTATTTTCTATTAGATTATTTAAGGCTTTGTAAACATCATCAACAATTGGAATCTCTTTTTGGAAAGGCCGCGTCTCTTCAAGCGTGATGGCCTGCATCGAACAGTTTCGGTGCCGGGTCCTCTCCGAAAACATATCGAAGGTAATTCGTTTTTCTTGACTATCTATCTCTGCTCTTAACCCTTTCCGAAATGATACTGTTGTGCTAGGACATGATAAGTGTTTAATAGAATCTTCCGTTCAAGTGCACAGCATTAATACTGTAATAAGCAATCTCAATGCACGTAGGAAATCTAGGAAATACGGTATAAACTCCAATAATCTAATTAAAATTACTATTTTAGAGGAACAATTTATTAAAACTATAAAAACAGATCACAGATTAAACAAAAAAAATACACACAGAGCGGCGCTAATAAAAATAATTTAGTTCCTATTCCAAATATCAATAACGCACATACTGTAGTATTCATCTCTGCACCTCCGAAACATTAAATATGGCACTATTAAATGTTAGAGCTTTAACTAACAAAACGTTTTTTATCAACGATCTTATTAGTGATAAAAAAATAGATTTTATTGCACTTAGTGAAACATGGCTTAAATCAGACGGCGCTGCTGTTTTAATCGAATCTGCGCCTCCGGATTACAGTTTTACTCGTACAGACCGCCACGGGAAAAAGGGAGGCGGTTTGGCTAACATTTACTCGAGCCGGTTAAAATGCAAAGATGTCAGTTTTGGTAAGTTCAAGTCCTTTGAGTATCTCGCCGTTGTTATTCATGGAGATTCTCAAGTTCTAGTATTATCCGTGTATAGACCTCCAAAATTCAATGCGTCTTTTTTTGAGGAATTCTCTGACTTAATGTCAATTTTAATTACTAACTATGACACACTCCTAATAGTTGGCGACTTTAATTTTCATATAGATAATCAGTGTGATCTAAAAGTAAAAGAATTTATGAACCTCCTGGATTCTTTTGATTTGAGACAACTCGTAAATCAGCCTACACATAAAGCAGGTCATACATTAGACTTAGTGATTACTAAAGGACTGAAAGTTGATATAAAACAGATCATTGATATTGGTGTATCAGACCATTTTCTTCTACTTTTTAATATAGAAATAATGATAAAAAACACTCATGAGAAGCATATTGTTAAAAAACGCTTCTTTGACTCGGCAGCAGCTTTAAAATTTACAAACATTCTAAGCAATCAGTCCATTTATAGTGCCAACTACAATAGTGAGGATAATGTAAATAGTAAGGTGGAAAGATTTAATACTAAAGTGAGAGCTGCTGTTGACATAGTGGCACCTGAAAAGACAGTGAAAAATCTTCTAGCATTGTTATACCATGGAAGACCCAAAGAGTGTCTGATTTAAAGAGAACATGCGCAGAGCTGGCGTCAATGGAGGAAGACTAAACTTACTATCCACCATGAAATATTAAAAGTCAAAATAACAGAATACAATAACACTGTCCGTCTTGAGAGACGCTGTTATTTCTCCAAGATTATAAATAACAATGCTAGTAATCCCAGAGTCTTATTAGTAGTTATATGCATGCGGCTTCTGTCACAATGATTTATGACCCTTAAGCCCCTCCCCTTTGGACTTTGGACCGGAAGTCCCGGCCTAGGATTGATGGCCCTGAAGCCCGCCCCTATGACGCAATACCGGAAGTCCCTCCCGGCTGATGCAATACCGGAAGTCCCGCCCCCTGCTGACGTCACATCTCCCCCACGTGACCTAGCCCCCTCCCTCTGGCACCTGATTGGTTCAGGAAACTGTCAAGGGCCTTTTGATGGATGTCTGCCCCCTGTTTGAACTCATCCCCGGCACCTGATTGGTTCAGGAAACTGTCAAGGGCAGTTTGATGGATGTCTGACCCTCCTTGAACCCACCCCCACGGCACCTGATTGGTTCAGGAAAATGTCAAGGGGAATTTGATGGATGTCTGACCACTGTTTGATCCCACCGGTGCTTAATTAAACAAACTGTCAAGAGCAGCCCCTCCTTGAACGGGCATGACATGGGCATGTCCTGACAAATCGGCCATTTACAGACCTGTTGGTGTCCCC